>NC_135216.1:2685415-2985415 GCF_052324685.1 Brachyhypopomus gauderio
ATGTCATCAGAACAGTAATATCAATATCTTATAGAATACATTTTTCCTCTCAAGTCTTCCATGACACTAACACCAAAAATAGCAACGAATTCTAAAATGTACTAAAGGATATTCTGCTGCTGATTCAGCATACTACTCAATGCTGGAGATTCGACTTCCAAAATATTGTTCACTAACCCAAATGCTCCCAGTTCAGTTTCTTGGATTTACTTACATTTTTATTCTGTTCCAGCTCCCAACACAACTTAACCAGGTAATCAACATCCTCCAGCTCCTGCAGGCCTTGATTACCAGCAGCACATGGGCTAGAATCAAATTGAAACATGCAATTTGGCTGGAGGTTCTTGATGACTGCACTTGGAGCATCTGCACTAAAATTTTGCCTGCTTTTCACTGGAAGCTTAAAAAATGCTGTGATAGAGGGAAAAAAACATTTAAAAATTCATAACATTTTCATTTCATGAGGAACATAAATTATTTTAAAATATAGTTCAATCAGAAAAGTAACTGGTACGACTGCTAACAGTAGGCAGGGTTCTATGACCTAATTGGAAGAAAGAAGCTTCATTTCTGAAGTTTAGTAGACTCATTGATCAAATAATGAATGGTAATGTTATATGAATAATAGAAGTTATCTTAAAAAACAGATCTTTGTTTAAGATTGGAAGAATAATATAACTTCTTTTACAACATTTCAAATGCTGTGTAACAAAATAGCAATTTATTTTAGTATAAATTCACTATTTTTTACTTAGCTATTAACCATCACAATCACCGCAAGACCGCATCCTGACAAGAAGAAGAAAAAACGCAGGTCTGTCCTCAGCAGGGACTTGCAGTGTCTAATGACCAGACTATAGCTATCTGATGAGATCAGATGACTTAACTTCAGCTGAAGCAATAAGAAATGACATTCACTCCTAAATAGAACAAATCACCTTAACAAGATGGCATACTTCACAAAAACAAACCCGACAGAATTTACCTGAATACTTCATCAATCTCTATAACTTGCTTCCTACATCCTAGTTGCAATTTCTTTATTGTGGCTAAACTAGAATAAGCCCTTCTCATCTGGGGAGTAAGAAGTGTGACTCAAATGCAACTCACAAATTTTTCCTTGAGCAATTCAACAATCAACTCCAAAGACACTAGAAGATGAGACTACTGCCATATTTCCAGTGGTCATGTTGAACAGCACCAATCAGATTCATTATACTCACTTTCAAAGTGATCCCAATTCCTGTTAAACCTAAAATCCATACCCTTTATGGCCCATCTGATGAACATACTAAGCATTATTGACTGGCTGTTTCTGTTGTGTAAAACCTATGAAGTTCTATAAAAACCATTGTCTCGTTTGATCTAGTAGATAACATAAAAACAACAAATGTCTCTTGATCCAATCATTCATGTATTTCCCAAGATTAATATAATGAGTGCCTGTCAATAACACTATAATGACACAGTACTATACTGACTATACAAATTCAACGGCTACAAATGTATATAGCAGGGTTGCCAACTCTCACGCATTGAGCGTGAGACACACGCATTTGACCGTTTTCACACGCTCTCACGCCACACTTCCGATATCTCACGCCGAAAAAAAAAATCCTGTTTATTTACCTCAGATCCACATATATGATTCAATACGTTACTAGTTCGCTAGCTCTGGCGCCATCCACCGGTGATATAACACTGAATCTGTGTCCATTTTATGTTCGCCACCGCCCCAACCCCCCCGCTCAACAACTTTCGTTCGCCGCCACCCCCCCCCACCAGCTCAACAAAATACACTCGCCACCGGCTCCAGGTTAAAATCTCACTCCAAGCGAACGTCAAAACTTGGCAACCCTGATATAGTGTTTTGATGTATGTGATGTATCAGTGGGGAACCGTCAGGGCCCTCTACGCCCTCTCAGAGGGCCTAAAATATTCTTAAAACATAAATATATATAATTTATCCTATTTTTTTATCTACTTACAGTCTGACAATCGACATCTAAACAATTACAGAAATATAAGCAAATCAATTATTCAACCGTGTCTATTCAATCTGTGTTGGAAGGTGAGGGGTTAAGTAGAAGCCTGTGTCTACCCCTATCAGGAGATGCCCGCTGTTTGTTTACAGAGGGCCTGGCAGTTATAATTCAGCGCAATACCAGTTTCAAATGACAGCTAAATTGACCAATCATATCTTCCCTCTTAGTGGGCGGGCTTAACTGTTTGATAATTTCTGCCCGCTGTGGCAACGCTAGCTGTCGTTAGCGTACCACCGCTAGCTAGGTTCGATTCAGTCCTTTGATGTCCTCGTGCGCGTTGTTTACATATTCCGCTCCCAAGGAACACGGAGCTGTGAACCTTATTTTGCTTAAGAAGTTATCTAGTACATATGTTATTGTATATTGCGTTTCTAAAGCTGTACTGTCGTCTCAGTCTTTTATTTATTTATTTCTTGCAGTTAATTAGGAAAGGAAACAATTTTTTCCGGGGGGGGGGGTTGGTTTGGAGCGGGCCCAGGTTTAATGGTCACGGTTCGCTACTGCACCCAACTATACTGGCATAGTAGGTTGAGCTGTCACTGTTAAATCTAAATATTAAGGCTGCGTATTAATTTGAAACAATATTTACTTTTCTGTCCAAATCATTATTCATTATCATTATTATTATTATTTGGTCATCACTGTGAGGGTTAGAATCCATGATTAATGTGCACACACAGAAAGGGGGGGTGAGGTGTAAGGCAGCCATATTTTAGTACACATACTTTAAAGAGCAGAAGGTAAACAGTGTAAGTGGAACGGTGCAAGAGGGAGTCAGTGCTCTACTAGCCTCTGACACAGAAGGGTGTGAGCTTTCACAAAACTCTGCTCTTTCACACACAGCGTGAAGTCGAGAAATAGAATAAGATGAACAGAGACAGAGATTTTTTGATTTGGTGAGAGCAATTTCATCAAAAATTCAGACAAACTGCTATCTGAATTCATTAAAAAAAATTCCTAATGTATGCAATGATTTATTAATTTTTTCTATATATATATTAGGGGTGGGCATAGATTAATTTTTTTATCTAGATTAATCTCACTGAAATCTTGAAATTAATCTAGATTAATCAGGATTACTCTATATTAAAATGGCTCATATGCGTGCTATGAGATAGGGTTTCTTAATACAGGGGGTGCGTTAGACCAGGGGCTCATCTCCTGTTTCCAAAATGCATCAATGACTGCTTGAGGAAGCTATTCTACTTTGATACTTGAAGAAAAAAAACATGCTCAATAAAATATAGGCTACTCGTGTTCAACGGTTTAGTCAGTTAAACATGAATTTGTAAGCCTACATACTGTACAATAAAAGGGGTTGATAACATGTTTATTCAGCTAAACATGATATTTGAAATGTAAGCCAACATTTAGTACATTTAACCTCACGGACGTAATTTGTAATTACGTCATTTTTTTCAAAAGCCGGTTTTGGTCCTCTGCAGTTTTAACGGTTAAAAATAAATATTTAAATAGCGACAAATCTAGCGCTAGGACCATGCAGAAAGCGACCGCTCCGAGCTCCGCTCCGGTAACACTTTACGTTCCTAAAAATGAATTTTCCATGAAGCAAACCTGGCGACTTCATGGCTGCATTCAAGTAAACACACGAACGATTTGTAATTCACAGGTTTGAAAACTCGTTCTCACTAGGGGTGGGCGGATCGATATTTATATCGATAGTATCGATACAAAGGTGAGGATCGGTATCGGATCGATACCACTGCGAAAATATTGATTCTTTTGCTGCAGTTTAGAGGTCTGTGGGGGACTGCTTTTTTAATCCTGCTCTCGCTTGTTTTAATCCCGCTCCCGCCAAAAAATCGCTTGTTTTAATCCCGCTCCCGCCCGCACCTGCTTGTTTTAGTCCCGCTCCCGCCCGCATCTGCCAAAAAATCGCTTGTTTTAATCCCGCACCCGCCCGCCACATACACATTTCTGTCGCCTCCGCCCGCAATCCTAATATGAATTGAATTAATTAGATTCAGTACTTGAAATTTTCTTATGTATTTATTAAAACAGCAATATAGCGATGGATCGCGCTGTCCCATTTCTTACCACAGTCCAAACACATGCCGTCAGGTGACGTACACCAACACTTTCTGATATCAATCACAACAAGCGGATTTCCCTCTCCATTAATTACAATGGAATATGACTTCCATACATCAGACTTTCCTGTAGTTGGCTTAATTGTGGTGTATTCACCTGTTTTAATTGAATTTTCCACAGCTGGATCTACAGCAGGGGTCGGCAACCTATGGCACGCGTGCCACCATTGGCACGAGGCATAATCACTGGCACGCGACACGCTGGACCAGCATCAGCAAAAATATATATAATTTAATATAAATTATTATATTAATGGATTATAATTTCAAGTAAAAAGTATCGCCCCCCCCCCAACGGTTTGGAAGTATCGGTATCGGCGATACTGACTAGTATCGTATCGGTATCGTATCGATACCAAAATTCCGAGTATTGCCCACCCCTAGTTCTCACCCCTACTGTGCAATTTGGTTAGGAATACAGCCGAGCTAAACTATCAAGTTGAAAGTTTTGTTTGCTTACCCATTTTGACCCAGTTCCCAACCCAACTTTAAGAATAGATTAACGGCGATAATTTTTATATCGCCCGATAAGAGTATCAAATATATATATATATATTTTATATATATTTTATATATATAAATATATATATATAAATATATATTTATATATATATATAAAATACCTCGCGAGTTTAGTGTCCGCACGGATTCTCCTGGGTACTGGAATGGAGGTCTTTTCTTTTCTTTTTGGAAAATGTTGTATAAGGCACACTGGGCTAAAAGCCACATATATCTACTGAGCTGAATACATTTAACTGAACTGATCAGTTTCTGAATGGTGCCTGTAGCATTTCATGTGTGACAGTTTTGGCTTTCAGCCGGTGTTGTGACGAATTCCGACTCCCCTTGTTTATCCGCATAAAGACCCTACAGACCATTCTTTGATAAAATTGGGTTATGTGAGATATAGATTGTCGATTTACGTTTCTATTCACAAATAAGAGCTAGACTTTAATTATCCATCACAGCAAACAGCAAATTATCTATGTCCAAAGACACAGTGGCTCAAGAGTGTTAATTATTTTAAATAAAATACACACTGGCTATGCCGAAGTTCACCTCTTGTCACGTAGGTCAACGCCCCCTCTCGTAGCTGCCACTCTGGGTTCCCTTATGTCCGTGGTCCCTGCCTGTTCATCCCGCCCAGCTCGTTTGTCTTCGTGATTCCTCGTTTGTTACCACGCCCCTGTATTATCGTTCACACCTGTCCCTCGTTTTCTGTCCCATGTATATAAACCCCTGAGTCTCCCTTGTCCTTTGTCTGGTGTTTTGATATTTTGGATGTTGGACCGTTTATTGTATACCTGGCCGTCGTGTGTTTTTGTTTTGTCCTTCATAGTCTGTTCTCGTGTTCCCCTGTCTTCGTTATGCCCGTGTTCGCCTGCTATTCGGACTGCCCTCCCGTTATGGACCCTGCCTGGCTTTCTGACGACGAGTATGGTATCCCCTTTAATAAATCTCGCTCCTCTCAGCGATTGTGTCCGTCTCCTCGCTCCGTAGCGCGAGCTACGTTACATAACACCAGACCTATCAAGGACACAGCGAGAGAGCGAGACTCTGGTGAGTTCAAACACTGTGAATGGATGTCGGCTGGTTTAATCCGGTTCGACTCTCCGGTATTTCAGTGCGAACAAACCAGAGACAGGAATACCCCTGGCGCTGCGGGTACAAGGAAGTCTCGTCGCCGACCAAAGAAAGCGCAGTCTCTTTCTACTGGCTTTCGCGACGAGACTCCATCTGAGCGCTGTGTGTCTGCCCGGTTTTGCGAACACGACAGGGAAAAACCTCCTGTAGTGCGAGCAGCGGGCAGACGGTCTGAGCGCACAGACAAGTTTTCGCTTAACCCTCGGTTGACTCTCTCTGATCACCGCGAGCTCCCGGCGCCTCAAGGGAGGCGGAGCCGCAGCAGAGAGAGCAACCGAGGAGCTTCTGTGTCTGTGTGTTCTGCCAGGCTCGACCCGGTGGAGGAGGACCTCCCTCTGCTGATCCCAGAAGCTACTCCCCGAAGGCCCCCCAAGAATTTTTTGGGGGGACGCAGTAGCCACGCACCCCGGGAGTGGCTGGCTCGGACCTGGGATGACGTCAGCGCGGCGGACACGCCCCCCGGTGACGTCAGTATGGCGGACACGCCCCCCGGTGACGTCAGTATGGCGGACACGCCCCCCGGTGACGTCAGTATGGCGGACACGCCCCCCGGTGACGTCAGCCCGATGGAGGTTCCGCCCCCCGAGGACGTCAGCCCGATGGAGGTTCCGCCCCCCGAGGACGTCAGCCCGATGGAGGTTCCGCCCCCCGAGGACGTCAGCCCGATGGAGGTTCCGCCCCCCGAGGACGTCAGCCCGATGGAGGTTCCGCCCCCCAAGGACGTCAGCCCGATGGTGGTTCCGCCCCCCGAGGACGTCAGCCCGATGGTGGTTCCGCCCCCCGAGGACGTCAGCCCGATGGAGGTTCCGCCCCCCGAGGACGTCAGCCCGATGGAGGTTCCGCCCCCCGAGGACGTCAGCCCGATGGTGGTTCCGCCCCCCGAGGACGTCAGCCCGATGGTGGTTCCGCCCCCCGAGGACGTCTCACCCACGCCGGTTCCTGTCTCCGCGACCCAGGAGGGGTCGTCCTTGCCGGCCCCTGTCCCCGCTGCCCGCCAGCGGACCCCGCCTGTCCCCGCTGCCCGCCTGCGGACCCCGCCTGTCCCCGCTGCCCGCCTGCGGACCCCGCCTGTCCCCGCTGCCCGCCAGCGGTCCCCGCCTGTCCCCCTTGAGACTGTGCTGCCCCCTGTTGGGCATGGACTTTGTGTTCCCCCTGCTCCGTCCTGTGCCTCCTATGTTCCGTTGCCCGTGTTCCCCTTGCTCCCTGGTTTTGTTTTGGTCCCTGTCCCCGTGGTTGTGTCTGTCAAGGTCTGTGTTCCTGTTCCCGTGTCTGTTTCCTGTGGTGTCGTCTCTGTCCCCGTCCCCATGTCTGTTCCCCAAGTTGTCACCCACCTTGTGCCTGTACCCGTCTCTGTTGTTCATGCTGTCTTTGCCTCCGTGTTTTCCTCTGCCCTGTCCCCTGGCCCGACTCCCGTGTCTGTCCCCAGTCCTGTCCTGTCCAGTCCTGCTCCTGTGCCTCGCCCTGGCCCTGTCCTGCCCCCCTGTGTCCCGTGTCATACCGTGTCCCGGCCCAGCTCCTGGCCAGTCTCCATGTCCCCTGTCTTTGTCCCTGCCATGCCCCAGGTCCCATGTCCTGTTCTGCCCGGTCCTGTCCCTCTGGTCTGTCCTGTGTCTTCTGTTCCTGTCCCTCGCCGTGTGCCGTAGTTCCCTGTCCTGTCCTGGTCGGTGTCCCTGTCCTGTCTGCCCTTGCGTGCCCCGGAGTGGCACGCTTTGAGGGGGGGTTATGTCACGTAGGTCAACGCCCCCTCTCGTAGCTGCCACTCTGGGTTCCCTTATGTCCGTGGTCCCTGCCTGTTCATCCCGCCCAGCTCGTTTGTCTTCGTGATTCCTCGTTTGTTACCACGCCCCTGTATTATCGTTCACACCTGTCCCTCATTTTCTGTCCCATGTATATAAACCCCTGAGTCTCCCTTGTCCTTTGTCTGGTGTTTTGATATTTTGGATGTTGGACCGTTTATTGTATACCTGGCCGTCGTGTGTTTTTGTTTTGTCCTTCATAGTCTGTTCTCGTGTTCCCCTGTCTTCGTTATGCCCGTGTTCGCCTGCTATTCGGACTGCCCTCCCGTTATGGACCCTGCCTGGCTTTCTGACGACGAGTATGGTATCCCCTTTAATAAATCTCGCTCCTCTCAGCGATTGTGTCCGTCTCCTCGCTCCGTAGCGCGAGCTACGTTACACCTCTGACTACGACTTTGCAGTATTACAGCAGTATTATGTCTAAATATCTAGTTAGGACAAAACTAGAGTGCTCAATGAACTAAAATATAATCACTGTAACTCCCGAATATCATCTGTAGCGTATTTATGCGTGTGCTCAACACATGTTGGTTTGAAAAAAATTATCCGTCGTGCCTGCTGCTTGCATGTGCTAAATGAAGTTGAGCACTTTCTTCTTTGATTTACAGCATTGTCCTACCACCTGATTAACTTTCTGTTCCACACCCTGACGGGTGAAAAAACATCTACTGAAAAGCTGTACCCCATTATAAACCGCATGGTTCAAATCGTGGGGAAAAAAGTAGTGGCTTATAGTCCGGAAAATACGGTAATCACACACAAAAATCCAGCACCCCCATCCCCCATTTATTTAATTTAATGTACACAGCGATCGCAATGGAAATGTTTTTTCGATGTTTTTTCGCAATGGAAACGATTCATTTTATAGATAAATAAATAAATAAACGGCGGTAATGAGCCCAACACTGCGGTAGGCATTATATAACCGCAATGTTGCGGAAATACGGTTATCGTCACAGCCCTACTACACCCTCAAAAATTTTATAGCAGTAATCAATTTTAATTTGGATGTAGCATCCAACAATCTTTTTAACATTACTGTACAAACAGCCTGGAGCTCATGCAAGCAGTCAGAGAGGTTGAAAGATTATTTAAGAATTATTTACACTTCATACACAAGAACAACCACACACAGGGAGGAAGAAACTGAAGGTTAGGGCAGAGCATCAGAACACAGATGCCTCAGCTCTGGACAGTATGTGCACATTAGGTCTGCATAATTAGCATAACCTACAACTGTTCTCAGGGGGCTTCATGAAAGGAATATGGACAGGTTACTTTTCTCTTCCCCATGTCTGCTGCTGTCTTATGGAAGCTGCATTTTGTTCTGTGAAAATTAACAGTTAAAACTGTTAGTCATGTCATGCATTTCTTGTGGTGATGTCTTTCTGTTTTTTCTTTGTAATTTTAATGAGTAAAATTAGTATTTAGTATTTACTACAATTTTGTATTGTGATTAACATTATTATATTTTAATTAACTACTGTGGTATACGAATGAATACTTCAAACTTTCCTGTTGTAAATCAGTGAAAGACTTCATCTTCAAACTCATACCACATTATTGAATATTATGTTATTATGTTAGTATTAAGTCAGTATTACACAGTTAACCAGCAGGAGGATCTTCAGGCTCCCTGTCCAACGACAGTGGGATGAAACTAGTCATTCAGAGCTGTAGTGAGGGAAGACGAGAGACTAACATGAGAGGAGAGAAACATGGAAAGGAAGCGTACTGTGGAGATGACTGTAGACAACTCTAATACATCATACATTAGTTGATTAGTATTAAATCTCCTTTTCTCTATTACTGTGTGCATGTGTGAGTGTGCATGCTTGTGCATGTGAGTGGTGATATGTAAGCGTGTGTATGTGTGTTAGAGTCAACAGTGAATCCTTCTCTGGCACAGTTATCCCCCCATGCCTTAAGGGGAGCTCTGGGGGCTGTAGAGACCATGGGCAGGAAGTTAAAGCATTAGTATTCAGCTTTGAATTGGATTCACTACCAGACTATAAATCAGCCTCAAATTTTACACACATCACACACAAAAACATCCTTAGATGATTATGTCCAAGTTAGCATTTAACTGCTGACATCCACAACTGAGGTATGTCAAAATAATAAAATGTTGCTGCACCCATTAAAACAAATGGTCTAAACCTATATACTGACTATTCAAGAAAATACAAGCACTGTTACGTGTTTGAAAAATCTATAACACAGGTTTCAGGTGTGGTCTCATTGAGAGGGCCACAAATTAACCTTTAACAAGACATGAACAAAGGATCACTTCAACCTGAGTATGATCTACATCTGCTGCACTTCAGCTCTGATGAGGTCTGAGTTCTCTCATAATTAAGACCACTGCGTTTCATTCAGACTATTGAATTGCTGCCCATTACTGACATTATTCATGGAGCCCAATTGAGCTGACAGTGAAGCAGCAGCACCAGGACTCCTGCATTTTTTCTACATCAAAGTAACAAACCCTGATAAGAAAATCAATCTAAAGGGCAATTTAATAAATGGTAAGGCACAGAAGTCTTAATGTGAAAGACATACGGGCATTCTGTGCCATTCTTTTTTTTTACCTTCCTCCAATCTTCATTGTTTTTGGCCTGTGATTAAGCTATTTGACTAGTGACCCCAGTGATATTTTTTGATCAGAGTCACAGTCATGTGGGCCTTCACTGACGTTTCCTTTGATCTTTTGTTTTATTCAATGTACAAATGTGGCTTCATAGGGGATTAGCTGGCAGCCACCTTGTTGCATACCTCATGGCATTCATCAAAATAATTTAACCTACTGTGATGAGCAAAAAATAAACATGCTTTTGACTTTGTACTTTTAAATTATCGTATGAGTCTTTCCTGGTTTTTGTTCTTTTAATGGTGTACAGACAGACTTTGATGTCAAAATAATCCACTATGCCACTGGTGGCATTACCTGAAATCCAAGTAGACTGTAGTATACTGTAGTATATAGTAGTAATAAAGTAATATGTATATTATATGAATAATATGTATAACCAATGCTCGTGTTTATAATCCTTGTATTTCTCTTTCCTTGCTTTCTGCAATAGTGATATAAGCCAGATCAGACTCTAGATCAGACATCGTCCAGTCAATTATTCACCATAAACATTCTCCCCTCCACTTCAATTACAGTTACCAATACACTGATCATACCAAAACATGACCCCTCCTTCATTTTCTGACCCATACATTGATCATCCCTGCATAGTTTTAAGAAGAGTCTCAAAACATTCCTGTTTAGATCTGCTTTTTGTTAAGAAACTCTCAATCTTATTTACTTTATTACATTATGTTGTCTATTATTTTCTAAATCTAATTATCTTAATAGTTTTATCTTACTTACTTTACTTTTTTATTATCTTATTTACTTTACTTTTTTTATTATCTTATTTAATTTACTTTTTACTTTTATGTTATTTTAATATTTTTATCTTTAATTTCTTTTAATATTTTATTTATACTATAAAGCACTTTGAGTTGCATGTATGTATGAAAGGTGCTATACAAATAAAGATTATTATTATTAATATTGTCACGGTGACAGCTCCGGACCCTTCCCTGTGGGCATGCCGCTACGTTGTCTGCGTGCCGTTATGTCCATGTATGTAGTTCTGTTGGTGTGGGTTGTTTGTGAGCGTGTTCGTACTCGCACCTGTGCCTTGTCTCGAGATCACGAGGGTCTGTGTTAATCACCTATTTAATGTGCGTTCACGCAATGTCTTGTGCTCGTCTTTGTCTAAAGTTTCGTGCCAGTGTGAGTGTCGCTGTACGGTGCTCGCACTATCACTGTCACGTATGACCGTGTCCCCCTCCATTAGCTGTCACTCCGAACCCCTAGTGTCTGTGTTCCGTGCCTGTTTGTCCCGCCCTGCTCGTTGGTGTCTTTGCCTCTGTGTTTGCCTCCACCCTGTTCCCTGGCCCCGCTCCCGTGTCTACTCCCGGTCCTGTCCCGTCCGGCCCTGCTCCCGTGTCTCCCCCTGGCCCTGCCTGTACTACCGTGCCCTGACCCGGCCCTTGGCCAGTCTCTGCTCCCCTGTCTCCGGTCCCTGCCGTGCCCCAGGTCCCTCGTCCTGTTTTGTCCTGGTCTGTTCCTCCGGTCTGTCCTGTGTCCCGTGGTCCCCTGCCCTGTCTGCCCTGGAGTACTGTCACGTATGACCGTGTCCCCCTCCGTTAGCTGTCACTCCGAACCCCTCGTGTCTGTGTTCCGTGCCTGTTTGTCCCGCCCTGCTCGTTGGTTTTGATGATTCCTCGTTTGTTACCACGCCCCTGTGTCATTGTCATCACCTGTCCCTAGTTTAGTTCTGTGTATAAAAGCCCCTGAGTCTCCCTTGTCCCTGGTCGAGTATTTGTGATTCTTTGATTATTGTATGCTGTTAGTTCGTGTACCTGACCCCGTGCTTTCGTGTTTTGTATTTTCGCCCGTTTATTTCCTTGTGCTCTGTGTCTCCCTCCCTGGTTGTGTCTCCTCGTGTTCAGTATGCCGGTGTTTGCGTGTTACTCGGACTGCCCTCCCGTTATCGACCCTGCCTGGCTTAGTGACGACGAGTATGGAATGTCCTGCAATAAATCTCGCTCCTCTCAGCGTTTGTGTCCGTCTCCTCGCTCCGTGGCGCAAGCCTCGTTACAATCGTGTCAAAGCTACGTGTCTTTGTGTGCAATAAACGTACTATGTATCACCGTTCAACACTCGTCGTGCCTCCTGCCTCAAGTGTTACAATTATTATTATTATTATCATACCAAAAGATGATCCCCCACCAAGCACTTCAATTCGTCACACATATATCGATCATAACAAAATAGAAAAAAAGAAGCTTTGAACGTACTATAAACAACAATTTGATATGTGATATGTAATATGTGATATGTGAGCCTTCTCAGCATTCATCCTCAGCTCCATTCATCCTCAGAGAGTTACGGCAGTGACAAAACAAGAACTTTAAAAATGCATTTCATACATTTCTGAAAATAAGCACTTTTGTCATCACTGTTGTGTCAGGCAAAGATATTTATTAGAGCGTGATTTGTGTGGGAGCCCTGGAATATTCCACTGGACACGAGGGGCCTTGGAGGTAAGAAGGCTGAGACCTACACTGGTAGCTAATGTATTATTCATGATTACTGTGTTTTGGAGAAAGCTTTTTCTGTTCACCTGGTTCGCACAGAAGCTTTGAGCACACTTCTCCACATCACCCCCAATACTGCACAAGAACCAACCAAAATGTTGTGTTTATGAAGTACAGCTAGAGAAGTGCAGCTAGGCAGGCTGTGCCAGGCAGTGAGTGGCACCTAAGGCCAATCCGCCTTGCGGGATCCCCAGGAGACGCTTAAGAATAAAAATACTTAATGCCCAAAAGGCTATACATCTGTTTCTATGGAAACAGAGGTGAGCAGCAAATATGTGCTCCCCGCTGATCAAGGCTTGGGATCCTGGTCACAGCTCTCAGCTGAAATCACAGTTAATAAAAACTCACTGAAACTTTTGCTCAGTCCACTGCTTGACACGATTAATGCTGACTACCTAGACAATAAACAACCTATTAACACTGTAAAAACCCATAAACAATTCTCACTTAGATTAATCTTTATCTAAAAGCCTTTAATGGGTCTAAATCTGAGTGCAAGTATCTGAGAGTATGCTAAATCTCAGCTGTGATGTGAGCGTAGAGCTCATAAAGAAATAATAAATCATTTTCAATGACACTGGGTTGATACGGATGCTACACTCAACCAGACCTGCTCCCATCAAACCAAATACTGTATATGAGCTTTTCTGGGGCTGTGCATAAGATCAGAGGCGTAGCGCAAAATTCTGGGGCCCCACCGCAAGGAGGCAATGAGGAGGCCCGTGCGTGAGCTAAAATCTCGCGAGCGACCGTAGCGCGCGACCCTGCGCGAGCGTCGCGAGCGTCACTGCAGTGTAAAATATGGCTTTGCAGTGTTGTCCGAAACCATACATTAACAAATACGAGCCTCTTGTAATTCCAGGACGAAACATAAGAGAACGTGAAGACGTTAAGATTGGGCGTTTTGAAAATAAACAACCATTAAATAATTTGATAAAAAGCGAATAATTTCGAGTATATGTATAAATATTTAACTAAGTTTAACGTGCTGGGAAATATTGAAATGGACCTTGAAAGTGATGTACAAATGCTTTAATTCCACCTTGTTAAGGTGTATGAACCCTGCAAACATGACTTTGTTCATCGCGCTGAAGCGCGGCGCGCGTGCGAAGTTACAAAATTCGAGAGGTGCACGACCTCGCGAATCGACAGCGCGCGAGGTCCTCGCGCACGGGCGGAGCCACAGCGATTACGTCATTTTCGCCGCGCAGACCCTCAAGTATAAACCAGGCTTAAGCGTGGGGGGAAAACATTAACATCACCCAGGAAGATGACTAAACAACAAACTCGTCCTAAGGCGGGGCCCACCTGTGTTCGGGGCCCCCCCGCAGTGCGTGCCTTGCGTGCCCCTCCCCTACGCCAGTGCATAAGATCAAGCTCTAAATCAATTAGGTTTTGAACCATGCTCGTTTCAGTTGCAGGCCTCTGATGGACCACATGCCAGACCACGTGTTGATAGCCCTGTGTAAAAACCTTCTTCTAAAATGCATTTGCATACCCAAACAATGACTTGATTATTTTTCTTATTTCCACAGTCTGACTGATTTAAGCACGGACGGCTGCTTTTGCTGGTGCTAATTGACCAGCATGCTGATCACAGTCCACTTGTTAATGCTAAGTGGTCTATGGGTAGAGGCATAATTAGCTTACAGTATGGCATGTTACTCTGCAATCCTGCATGCCACAGCATGGCACAGATGTATCACTTCCCCCTGTACCAAACACATTTAACTCAGCTCATAAGCTCATTATCAAGCCCTTTATGGGGTAAATTAGTTAGGTGTTTTTAACGAGGGAAAACACAGTGCATTCCTGTGGCCCTTCTTTACCTCACCCCTGGCAACACTCCTGGTATCCATAAAAAGTTCACAAGTTCTAGTTCTATACTCTCACTTGTGGATTATTTCTGACACCTGTCAAGAGTAGACTAGTTTCCTGAGTGGGTAGGGGTGCAAAACATGACTGTACAAAGGCATCAAAGAATTGATAAAATCTGGTATTTCATTATGAAGTGTGAGCTCTGCTCTCTGCTCAGTTTTGCATGTGAAACATTCCTATGCATGGAAACTATTCACTGGATGGAAATGAGGAAGGACTCACAGCATAAGTGAACAGGAGCCCAACGAGTGTTAGAAATGAAATGTGGCATCTGAAACGTTCATCTGGAACGTTCATCTGAAACGTTCATCTGGAACGGACTACACCAAAGTAGTCTGTATGTGAATACTGTCTACAGTGCTCTGAAACATAAGGGCTGATGTGTGATTATCTTTATTTGCAAATGAGGAAATTATAGTCAAACTGGGCTTAAGTAATTATGTTTTGTGTGTCAGATGCTATGTGCAGATTTAGGAGGCATATACCCATATATATATGGGGACATATATATGGGTACATGGGTACATACTGTATACCCATGCCCTGTTACAAAACAGTGTTTTTTTTACTAGATTCTATAATTCACAGAAATGCTATTTTCACTATTTGTGACCCCATCTCTGATGGCTTGACTCATTCTGGGACTTGTGTATATACTTGTGGGGGGACTTGTGGGGGCAGTCATGGCCTGGTGGTTAGGGAACTGGTCTTGTGACCCGAGGGTCGTGGGTTTGATTCCCAGACCTGAGGCCATGACTGAGGTGCCCCTGAGCAAGGCCCTTAACCCTCAATTGCTCACTTGTATAAAAATGTAAGTCGCTCTGGATAAGGGCATCTGCCAAATGCTATAAATGTAAATATATGTGTATATGTGTGTGAATATTAGCATGAATGGAAAAGGAAGAGAGGAACAAAGAAAGAAACACACACACACTTTTTATACTGGTGTTCATTACCACAGCTGTTTCTTTTCTCATTTTCACATTCACACCATAAAATATCATCAGTCACTTTTACAGTCGCAACACAGTTGTGGTCATACACACAGACACAATCACCACTACAATAGTGTGAAATGCTTGTTAGCTTCTCTAATCTGTGTTAATTACTCTGGTCCCTGACAGACAGTCCCACCTGTCAAACGATATCAGAGACCAGGAGACAAAGTGAATGAGAGCTGTTTGGAAGAGTGTATCAGTATTTCATTATCTGTGCGTCTGCACAGGTTCCTGTTATGTTGCTTGTGTGTTTGTGCTTCTCTGTTTGTCTGTTTTGGGAGTTCCTTCACAGGCACAGAAATTTGCTTGAAAAATGTGAAACGGTTAACTAAAAATAACTCTGAATACCTTGTGTGGGTTGAGGCCACTTGATATGCCTAATCTTCCTCCCCTAACTTGGCTACTTCTTAGAGACAGAGAAAGTGAAAGAAAGAGAGAGAATGATTGAGAGAGACTGACAAGCAGATGCACTGACACATCCTAAGACACCTGGCGCTCATTATTCCCCATAATATGAGACCAAGCATAGGAGAGAGAGAGAGAGAGAGAGAGAGAGAGAGAGAGAGAGACAGAATGGGGGAATGGACAGGGATATAGACAGTAAAGACACAAAGAGGAGGGAGTTTGAGAAAGAGAAGGAGATGAAGGCCAGTCGATAAGGTTGTGTTTGGATGGAAATGAGGCAGCGGCTGATAGAGGGGAGGGGTTGCAGTGGATACTGAGGAGAAGTGAGAGAGGAGAGGTTGGGGAGGTGGCACAGAGGGAGAGATAAGTGAGGAGATTATTCAGACTGTCACGGTGAGCGGCCTGACGCTGACGGTACAGCAAGGACATGGCTTAAGTGAAGAAACAAACAAAAAAGACAGACAGGGTTGCATGGACAGGGAGCATCCAGGCAAAAGGAGGGGTGGGGAGAGATGTGGGCTGAGAGGGGTGGGGGGAAAGCAGGAGTCAAAGGGCTAAATCAGTTGATCGGTACAGGAAAGGTCACTTTTCGGTATGGCAGAGATGTGGCCATAGTATGAGAGCCATCGGTGTGGTGACCATCAGTGTGGCAAGGAGTGGGTGAAGACCAGTGTGTCATATGGGTGATAGGAGGAGTGTGTGAGGACCAGTGTGTCATATGGGTGATAAGAGGAGTGGGTGAAGACCAGTGTGTCATATGGGTGATAAGAGGAGTGTGTGAGGACCAGTGTGTCATATGGGTGATAAGAGGAGTGTGTGAAGACCAGTGTGTCATATGGGAGATAAGAGGAGTGGGTGAAGACCAGTGTGTCATATGGGAGATAAGAGGAGTGGGTGAGGACCAGTGTGTCATATGGGTGATAAGAGGAGTGGGTGAGGACCAGTGTGTCATATGGGAGATAAGAGGAGTGTGTGAAGACCAGTGTGTCATATGGGAGATAAGATGATTGGGTGAAGACCAGTGTGTCATATGAGTGATAAGAGGAGTGTGTGAAGACCAGTGTGTCATATGGGTGATAAGAGGAGTGGGTGAGGACCAGTGTGTCATATGGGTGATAAGAGGAGTGTGTGAGGACCAGTGTGTCATATGGGAGATAAGATGATTGGGTGAAGACCAGTGTGTCATATGAGTGATAAGAGGAGTGTGTGAAGACCAGTGTGTCATATGGGTGATAAGAGGAGTGGGTGAGGACCAGTGTGTCATATGGGAGATAAGATAATTGGGTGAGGACCAGTGATAAGAGTAGTGGGTGAGGACCAGTGGGTCATATGGGTGATAAGAGGTTTTAGTCCTGTTCAAGGGGACGGGCACGTAATGGCAAGAAGAAGCTGGACAGTACAGAGGTATTATTGACGTATGGTATATGGCAGGTATCACCAAATGGCGGACCGCGGTCCGGATCCGGACCCGAACGCCGTCCTGTCCGGACCCAATTACATTCCTGATTAACTGGATACGGACCCAAATGCCAAAAAAAATTTAACGGGAGACTATATTTTAAACCGGAGACGAGTGTTACGTTCACCACCCATTTGAGTGTTACGTTGCCCCCCCCCCGCTCAACAACTTTCGTTCGCCACCCCCCCCGCTCAACAACTTTCGTTCGCCACCGCGAACGCCACCATAGAAGTAATTACCAGTCCACAATCACTGATACATCACAGCATGGCAAGTATACCATGCCATCTTTCTGAATTAACCAGACCGCCGTGAACAGCAGGTTCATTTGACACCCAGGAGGTTATTCAGACACCCAGACAACACAGACACAAAGACCACAGCACGTGCCTGCATGTTGCACCAGACTGCCGAGTGCTCCGCCCAGACATGCTCCGCCCAGACGTGCACCTGCCCAGACGTGCTCCGCCCAGACGTGCTCCGCCCAGACGTGCACCTGCCCAGACTGTAATTTTAGCTTTATAATTCAGAAATATGGTCTTTCCTTTTCCAAGCCCATTTTTAGAATGAAGGTAGTCAAGAGATTCTGCTTTGTTTTTTCTCTTGCTGTGATAAAGAAAAGAGACAAAAATGAAACAATTAAACTGAAAACATTTTCTTCCCAATTGCGCATGCAGTGGCTGGGGTTTTACACTGTGCACCACCGTGATGTATTGTTTTCTTTTGTATAGCGTTGATTTCCGGATGGCATTGCCTGGACATGCAGCAATGTTGCCTAGGAATGGAAAGTCTCAGCCTCACATGCTCTGCTCACAGACAGTTTGATGTTTATTAGCTGTGTCTGAAAGTTAAGGATACAGCCTAGTTGGTGATGTGGATCCATCACTGAAGGCTTTCCAATTGCAAAGTAGTCTTCAAGCACAGCTGAAAAACTACAACCAAGTGGTGCATCCATTCAGACCTTCAATCATGTACAATGTATATGGGGTGTCTGTTGACTAAAGAGAGAGAAGCAGGCTTGGGAGTGAAGGGTCAGTGGTTCTATGCCTGAACCAGCAGTAATGCTGGCTGAAGTGCCCTTGAGCAAGGCACCTGTGTGTGTGTGTGTGTGTGTGTGTGTGTGTGTGTGTGTGTGTGGACTGCAGATGGGTTAGTTGCACAGAGGAATTTCCCTAAGGAGATCAATAAAAAGTACTTCATAATAATAATACTAATAGCTTGTTGTAAATTAATAGCTGAATAAATACATCCATATAAAAATAACAAAGGTTTTAAAGTAACAAATAAACTATTTGGTAATGGCTAAGTTATGTACATATTTCATCAAACCAGATATCCTTAAAACATGTGTCTTCTGGCAAAACTTGCACACTAAATCCAGACAACATAGAGTAATAGAAGTTGGTCCAGCTCCCCCAGCCTGTGTGACCTATTAGGAGATAGGGAGACAACACTGGTTGATTTGGCTAAAATTCTGACCCATGGATATGAAGAAATAGTGCAAGCTATGCCCCCTGACCTAACATCCCTCATCTTCATGTCATTACTTGGGTAGCACGCATATGAGCCATTTTAATATAGATTAATCTAGATTAATTTCAAGATTTCAGTGAGGTACTTTAACATACAACGTTTATTTTGTGCTGAACAATGAACAAATTGCGGCGCGTATAGCGCAAGCACGTCACATATACACTCACGACACGATCTTCAGACAAAGATGAGCACGAGACATTGTGCGAACACACATTAAATAGGTGAATAACACTTACCCTCGTGATCACGAGACAAGGCATAGGTGATACTAATGAACACGCTCACTAATGACCCACACCCACGGAACTACAAACATGGACATAACTAGACGCAGACAAAGTAAAAACACGCCCACAAGGAGGCGTCCGGAGCTGTCACCGTGACAAAACCCACCTTTTGAAATAAGATATTGTAAATTTGATTAATCAAACCAATGACTGACCATAGACTAATCTAAAACTGACATAGGCCTCTCTGCTGTAAATTGAGAATCGAATCGAATCGTGACCCTAAAATTGGAAATACAATCGAATCGAGGATTTAGAGAATCATGACACCCCTACCACTCAGCCATGCCCAGTGTAAGATAGAGCGCTTAAAGACATAGCAAGTACTTACTAAGATCGTCACAACACTCCACACAACTCATTACATAACAGCATTAAAGATAACAGGCACTCAAATTAGGTGGCCTACCCATCTTAGTTCCTGCTCAACATTTATTATAGGATTAAGATACTTCATAGCTTTTGTTGTATACTGATTTTGCTTTACGCTAACCAAGCCTTGTAAACCTGCTTATATAAATGTACCCATAGATACCCTAGTTTGTCAAAGGTAGATCAATTAATTGTGATTAACTCTGTAGTGACCATACTAGGGAGTTTTTCCTTGCCACTGTCGCCCTTGGCTTGCTCACTGGGGGCTAGGACTTGGCACTTGTAAAGCTGCTTTGTGACAACAACTGTTGTAAAAAGCGCTATATAAATAAAATTTGATTGATTGATTGACAGAGAAGGAGTTAGAAAATTTTGTTTTCATTCAGTTAGACAGTAACCAATGATCTTGATACATAACTCCTGTCTACCCCTAAGCTATGTACCCAAACTCTCAAAGTAACTAAACCAATGGAGCATGTGAATGTCATATTGCATTCTACATCCTTCAGCCTTCTCCACATTTGTGGCCTGATGCCCATCAGATGTGGGCATCATGCCAAGTTGGGGAATGTAGTGTGAAGAAGCAGAAGATTTTCCAATTTCTTACTCTGAGTAATACTGAGTAATACTGTCATAACTACAGGAAGTACATTGCCTCACTGGTCCTTTACGTTTCCTGCAGCATGAAGTGAAATTTGCTAAGAAAAGCCCATCTAGTGGGGACCAAAACCCTTCTTTTCAGGTTCGCCAGGACATAGTCTGAGGGAAGAATATATATATATATATATATATATATATATATATATATATATATATATATATATATATATATATATATATATATATCAGGGGTGGGACGCGATTAAAAAAAATTATCGAATTAATCACAAGCTTTGTAATTAATTAATCGAAATTAATCGCATTTCAGTTTTTAACATGAGAAATATTAATTTAAGTTTGAATGATGAATGAATCAATGAACATAATCATAAACTTCAACATCTTGTTTATTTTTCCACCAGTCCACCAATAGATGATTGAAGAAAACAGAGCAAACAGTTTTCAGAACACTGGAAATTCTGACCAAAAATGTTTAATTTTGGGAGTTTTGCTCAGGATATTGGAAGAAGAATTGAAGTAAATCAGATGTTTTTTAATACCATTTTAGATGGTATACTTTTTCTTTAATTTCCCAGGCCTCTGCCACAGGCATCTCCATAGTGCCTAGAAGTGGTCTTCTGAATGCTGAAAGCAAATGACTGGATCTTCCATTCATCATCTATAATATGAGCTGTCACACCAAGATCATTCTTGTTGCTAACAGAGGTCCAATGATCCCCAATCAGAGACACATTTGTGGCGCTCTTCACAATAACCTGTTTTACTTCCCTTTCCTCATCATACAGCTGTAGGATTTTCTTCGACATTTTCTTCTGGATTGTTTTTCTGGATGGCAGTTTGTAACTTGCATCAGTTGACGCAATTTGCAGCGCTTCTTGTAAGCCACATATGTCAAAGTCAAGGCCCGCGAGCCAGATCCGGCCCTCGAATTGATTATCTATGGCCCCCTGGATGATATTGAATTACTATTAGAACCGGCCCGCAGGCCACAGCCGCCCGATGGTGTTTTGTACGCACAAACACTACATTCCCCACAATGCAACGGTAGCCCGCGAAGTCACTGCAGTGCGAAGCGTCGCGAGGGTCCGCGCGGCGAAAATGACGTAATCGCAATGCTCCGCCAGCGCAATGCACTTGTACGTCACTTTAAAGGTCCATTTCAATATTTTCCAGCACGTTAAACTTAAATATGTTAAATATTTATACATATACTCGAAATGATTCGAAATAATTCGCTTTTTATTCACATTATTTAATGGTTGTTTATTTTCCCCAATCTTAACGTCTTCACGTTCTCTCATGTTTCGTCCTGGGATTACAAGAGTTAACGTAATACAAGAGAACTGTTCAGTCAGACAGATATTTGTTGTGAAACGAAGTAGTTACAATTTAAAACATTTTCAAGTACTTTAGCCTAAATTGCAGCACTTTTCAAACCTGCAACACAAAGCAACATTAAAATTCGGAGTCGCGCACTATGGTCACTCGCGAAAGTATAAACCTAAATCAGCAGTCAGAGCAGACATCAACGTTCAGCTATCCCCCTTCTCAAAAATTACTAAACGTAAGGTGGACACTGAGAACGGGTTTCAAGCCAGGTGGGAGGCAGAGTACATGTTCACGGAGGTAAAAGGTAAACCTGTGTGTCTTCTGTGTGTCTTCATGTGATTTTTCTTTGAAGGAAGTTTGCTTTTATCTGTTTGCCTGTTGAAAAATGTTTTCACTTGAAATTACTGACAGATCCATAAGAAAATAGTGCTTTATTCATTTAAACATTAAATAATATACACTGTGTTAGGTCTTGGTTCAATAGGCTATGTGCAATCATTTCAATATGTTTTAATAAACATTGAACCAGTCCGGCCCTCGGCTTGTAGCAAATTTGTTTTTTTGGCCCTCTGTGTTTTTGACTTTGACATCCCTGTTGTAAGCCTTTATCTTCAACCACAGAGAGCGGACAACACTGTAAATAATGTGACACGTCAAGTTTAAACGCCTCCGCCACTCGCGCGAGGTGTGCGGAGTCGCGCTATGGTCACTCGCGAAAGTTTAATCCAGTCTTAATGGTCCAATGAAGGTCATTTACAAACCAGGACATTTCCTCACTTAAATAAAACCTGGGATAGGATGTAAAATACGGACATGTCCCGGGAAATATGGACGTTTGGTCACCCTATCGTACTAGGAATACATTTAGCAGCTAAGTTATCATTACTGACCTGCGCGTTAGCCCCAACATGTTTTGTGTTGAGGTGGTAACGAAGGGTGGAAGTGCTCCTGTGATAAGCGAACTCATTCCTGCATAAAGTGCAAATAACACTATTTTTGTTTTTACTTCCATCTGGAATTATCTTATATTTAAATGTCCCCTCCACCAGCGTAGCCTCTTCAGTCATCTCCATCATGCTCATCTTATTGTGCGTCCATATAATCTGTATGCCTGGAACTCGTGCACTGAGAAACATTCCACGGTGCACAAGGGTCTCTTGCGTTAAAATGCGTACATTTTTTTTTTGTTTAATTTTCCTGTAATTAATTAATCGAAATTAACACGTTAAAGTCCCAGTAGAGAAAAAGTAGAGTTAAAGTAAAGTAGAGAAAATGTTGTTAAATACCTTAATTTGCTTGCTCACTTCGCTGCAACATTGTGCGTAATCATTGTGCGTAATCCACTTCCTGGATGAGACGCTCCCCTCTGCCCCTCTCAGCATCACCGAAGCGTTTTGAAACCTGATTTGTCCTCTAATCACAAAGCTGCAGCGGTTCTGCTTTAAAATGCGTCGTTTTTATTGGTCTAGAAGGGGGTAGTGACTTTTAGTGACAGCTTTACGCACCTCTCCCTGGCGAGGTGGGGGGGGGGGGGGGTCATCCAATAAGCCGTCTGAGACCAGCTGGTGCGAAAAGATCAACCCCTCACTTGCCATGATTGGTGAAGTTTATTTGAAACCGAAGCGCCGTAACGGTGGCTAATGATTTCCGTTGTAGTTTTGCTAGCCTAAGCTAACCTAAGCTAAGCTCCCCAGAACACACGCAAATGACTCTGTTCGGCGAAACTGAAGCAGTCGTGGATTATACTTTTGAACATCACAGAAAAGAAAAGGATTACTTTTGATGGAATATATGTCCAGTTATGGGGTACTGCGCCGAACCTGGAAGTAAGCCTGAACCACCGCTATGACGCAATACGACGGACTCGTGAGTAAAAATGAAAAATTTTACATACGAGAAATCGTACGAAATATATAATCTAATACTAAACATTAGATTATAAACAGTATTAGAGCATTTAAGTACTGTAGTACTCAGTATCAGATGCTAGCATAGTTGGCTACATTAGCTTAGCTTAGCCTGTCGGACTATCTTGGACATAAATTATTTATGTCCAAGATAGTCCAACAGGCTAAGCTAAGCTAACATAGCCAATTACGCTAACATAACATTCATAATAGAACATAAAATTACTTTGTTGTAATTTTCTGGTCTTTCTGTAAGATGTCCAACGTTGTTGTTTGTAATAGCTCCTCGGTTTCGTGTAAGGTATTAGTTAGCATGTTGGCTAAGGGTGTGTACTGTTGTGTATTTGTTACACTAATAAAATAAACGGTGAGGCATATTACCAGTGAACACTTTGTATGTGACCTTTATTTTTACCCGTGCTAGACACACACTAGAAACACAACGCACAACGAATCGAACACTGATGCGTCTCTAGAATAAACTAGTCAATAACAGATGATCCCAAATCATTCTAACAATATACTACATCCTCCCTTTATAAGCATAAGAATCATATTTTAACTTTACATCTTGAAATCACCACAAGATATTACATCTGCAATAAGTATTTCAAATGACATCCCTATACTATGAGAACAACCTTTGTAGAATAGAATAGAATAGAATAGGGCTGAATGATTTTGGAAAATAATCTAATTGCAATCTTTTATCTATAAATTGTGATTGCGATTTAAAATCGCGATTTTTTCCCATTGTTCCACTTCAGGAAACTCTGTTTCGGCATTTTTTATACAGCTCAGATACAGGTTTGGGGGGGGGGGGGGGGGGGGGGTGTAAACAGAGGCGGTCTTTGCATAGAGGCGTTGCTAGGCAATTGCCTTGGGCCCCTCCCACTGTAGGGCTCCCTTGTCTAGCTAAAGCCAGGTTCACACTACACGACTTTTAAGTCATCAGGTTTTTGTGCCGTTCGCACTACACGACTGGTTGTGCTGTAATCGCAAGTCTTTCAGTTGTTGTGGCTTTCACACTACATGACTGATCGGTGACGTGGGCTCACGAATTAAACGACTGGGGAATCGCAGACTCATCTGGCTGCCGTCCAAAAACACGAGAACACGAAAATGAAACACTCGCGAGAACCAGCAACACCACGAAGAAAATAAAAACAACGTACATGTGCTCCACGTTTTCGTTATTATTATTTTTTTTACCGTTTAACCACTCCATAGTCCCAAATTGCCAGAATTATTTCATCTCTCCGTTGCAGTGAACATATATATAGTCAATCGCACTATTTCTCCAGTGCTGTCACAATAACTTAAACACAGTCTTGTAGTAAAGTTGTATGAAGCTAGACGCTGCTGTTGACTCACAGTCGCCGACTGGGCTAGATATGAAACATGCTAGATATTAAACATGCTAGATATCTGCCGGTCGTCTGCGATGAGTTGGCGGCCACTCGGCGACGGCTCGGCGAGCGTCTTTCAGCAGTTCACACTACACGACTGAGCGAGCGCCGAATGATCCCCGATTTGCGTCCGACCACAGTTTCTGTCGGCGATCTACAAAAACAGTCGGCGACTGAAAAACCAGCCTAAAATCTTGTAGTGTGAACCTGAACTTATTTCTCGCATATTAATGTTGATGGGCCCCCTAGCTAAATTCGCCTTGAGCCTCCAAATTGCTAAGTCCGCCACTGGGTGTAAAATAAACTAAATTTAAGTATTATTATTATATCGTGATCGATCGATCGCCTGTGGTTGGCGCCAGAGCGAACTACTAATTTTTTTGTCTAAGACGCTCAATGCGTGAGAGTTGGCAGCCCTGTAGGTATAGCAACTTGGCTAAAATATGTGCGTGAGGGCGTTTGGTAGCGCATATCCAGTGTGTTTAACAAAGCCATGAAGCCGGGCTTGTTCACTATATTAACGGGCATCATGTCTTTCACTATGAACTCTGTGAAACTATGAATTACATCCATAAGGAGTTACACTTTCAAACGGTTCGGTCAGTGAACCCTGTCTGCTGGACCGCGGTCAAGCTATCCGCGCTTTCGCGATTCATCCGTGCTTTAAATCTTATTGCGCCTATATGCGTGATTTTACGGTATTTCGCTGCTCACCGCATACTAAAGCTGTATAAGCGCAGAGAAACACTTTGGCGTATTTGAAGATGCAGCACTGGTCGTTGGCATTTTAGCCTTACAAATATCATACGAGGCTTTGTGGTGTTTTTTTAATGCTGAAGGTTTGTAGTGTTACCTCGCGTCGTAGCAACAGTAGCAAGGCATGTTTTGCAGGGTACCTGACGTTGAGCAGCATCTTTTTAAAAGCCAAAGTAATTTCACACAACTTATGTGCTGCCCCTCTTTGGTATTAGACTTTCAGTTGTGTCAGCTTCTGTCGAGCCTGAAGCCGTTGTGCAACAAGTTAAAGTGCGCTGTGTTAACTTCACTTCTCCACCTCCCTGCCTCCTGCTCGGGTTTGTTCCGTTCGTCCTCGGCTCGGCTCGCTCCCAAGTCACGTGACCAGTTTAAATCGCAGCCTGTGCGATTAGACAATCGCGTTTTAAAAAATCGCGAAATTATCGCAAATGCAATTAATCGTTCAGCCCTAGAATAGAACTTTAATGATCCCACGACGGGGAAATTCACGTGTTACCGCAGTGTTACAGGAAAGGGAATTTTTACATACCGTTTATATCTATATACACATATACATGAAAAATAACACTTATGTGGCAGTGACAAATAAATAAATGTATGTTTCTGTGTGTAAAAAGGTGCCCTGTGTGCATACTGATGGTGGTGAGGTAGAGTGTCCAAGTGACTCATAACATCATGGTGTGTTATAGAGTCTAACTGCTGTTGGGATGAAGGACCTGCGAAAGCGCTCCTTCTTGCAGCGAGGATGTATTAGTCTCTGACTGAAGGAGCTGCTCAGCGCACCCACGGTCTCATGCAGAGGGTGGTGGGGGTTGTCCATGATGGATGATAGTTTTGCTAGCATCCTCCCCTCACCCACCACCACTACTGACTCCAGAGGACATCCCAGCACAGAGCTTAACCTCCGCACCAGTTTGTTGATCCTGCTTCTGTCCCTTTCAGTGCATCCACCCCCCCCAGCAAGCCACAGCATAGAAAAGTGCAGATGCTACCACTGAGTCATAAAATGTCTTTAGCAGAGTCCTGCAGACCCCAAAGGACCTCAGTCTCCTCAGCAGGTGGAGTCGACTCTGGCCCTTCTTATACAGGACATCTGTGTTTGTGGTCCAGTCCAGCCTGTTGTTGGGGTGAACACCCAGGTATTTGTAAGACACCACTGTCTCAATGTCCCTTCCCTGGATGCTCACCGATGTTGTAGGGGGTGACTTCCTCCTGAAGTCTATGACCATCTCCTTCGTCTTGCTGGTGTTGATTTGGAGAGTGTTGGTCTCACACCAGCTGACGAAGTCACTGATGACCCCCTTGTATTTCTTGTCGTTCCCGTCCGATACGCATCCGATGATGGCTGTATCATCAGAGAACTTCTGTAGGTGGCAGTGGTCTGAGTTGTATCTGAAGTCTGATGTGTACAGACTGAACAGAAAGGGTGATAGGACCGTGCCCTGTGGCGCCCCTGTGCTACAGACTACCACATCAGAGACACAGTCATGGAGCCTCACATACTGTGGTCTATTTGTGAGGTAGTCGATGGTCCATGTAGTCAGCTGCCTATCCACACCTGCTGCCTCCAGCTTCCCTCTCAGCAGTGCAGGCTGGATGGTGTTGAAAGCACTGGAGAAGTCAAAGAACATGACTCTCACAGTGTTCCCCGCCTGCTCCAGGTGAGAGAGGGACCTGTGCAGCAGGTAGATGACAGCATCATCCACACCGATACCAGGCTGGTAGGCGAACTGCAGGGGGTCCAGTGCTGGGCTCACCAAAGGACGAAGGTGGTGCAGGATGAGCCTCTCCATAGTCTTCATCAGATGAGAAGTCAGGGCCACAGGTCTGTAGTGGTTGGGTTCCTTGAGGTGTGCAATCTTTGGCACTGGAACCACACAGGAAGTCTTCCACAGTTCAGGAACCCTCTCCAGACTCAGGCTCAGGTTGAAGATGTGCAGGACCACCTGACAGAGCTGGTCTGCACAGTCCCTGAGCAGTCTGGAGCTGATTCCATCCGGGCCTGCTGCCTTCCTGGTCTTTGTTTTCCTGAGCTGACTTCTCATCTGATTCGCTGTGAGGTGAATGTGAGGTTGACTTGGGGTGGGCTGGGGTGAGGAGAGTGCAGGCAGCGATGGTATTTGTACAGGAGGAAGAGAGGACAGCAGGGAGGTAGATGGGAGCTGAGGGGTGGGGGAGGTGGTCAGTGTCCCAGAGTCAAATCTATTGAAAAACAAATTCAGCTCGTTAACCCACCTCTGATCAGCAGACACCGTGGCTCCTCTATTGTCCTTGAAGTGGCCAGAGATTTTATTCAAGTTTTGCCAGATTTCGCGGACTTTGTTTTGTTGCAGCTGTTCCTCCATCTTTCTCCTGAAACTATCTTTTCCTTTTCGAATCCTGTATTTCAGATCCTTTTGCACTCTCCTCAGTTCCTCTCTGTCTCCAGATCTGAAAGCCCTCTTCTTTTCATTCAGCAGGGCCTTCAGCTCTGGGGTCACCCATGGTTTATTGTTGGTTGGCACAGTGTTCTCCACACAGAAGGTCATGTAATCTGTGATGCAGTGAGTGAGAGCATCAATGTCCTCGCCATGAGGCCGGCAAAGTTCCTCCCAATCTTCAAAGCAATCTCTCAGGGCCTCACTGCTATTCTCAGACCACAGCCTTACTGTCTTCTTTGTGGGGGGTATCCTCTTAACGATGGGGGTGTAGGTGGGGTGGAGAATCACCAGGTTATGGTCTGAGTGGCCAAGCGGGGGGAGGGGTGATGAGCTGTATGCCTCCTTTGTGTTTGCAAACAGCAGGTCTAAAGTTTTACTGTCCCTTGTGTGGCAATCAACATACTGGCTGAAGTTTGGGAGAGTGGACGATGGAGAAGCATGGTTGAAGTCTCCCGAGATGATAATCTGGGACTGTGGATGTGCCATTTGCAACTGAGAGACGGTGGTGTGAATGCCCTCACAGGCTGCTGTAGCGTCGGCCGAGGGCGGGATGTAAACAACTAGCACAATAGCATGTGAAAATTCTCAGGCCAGGTGGTATGGCTGTACGCTAACAGTTCAAAGTCTTTGGTGCAGCGCTGCTCCTTCACAGTGATGTATCCTGGGTTACACCATCTCTCGTTAACATACATCGCCAGTCTCCCACCTCTCCCCTTACCACTCTCCGTGCTCCGGTCCGCTCTCACCAGTTGAAAGCCATCCAAAGTTACGACGGAGTCCGGTGTGTGATCTGTGAGCCAAGTCTCAGTGAACAGCAGAAGGCTGCTCTGCTGGTACTCCCACTGCAGTCTGGTTAGCGCCGTTAGCTCTTCCATCTTGTTCGGTAAAGATCTTACGTTATAAACAAAACAAAACATTGTGGTTAACATGGCGGCAGCGCGAGTGCATCGCGAAGCCCTGCGTCTTACCAGTTTTCGGAAAATAGTGTTAGTTTACCTAACTATTTCTTGTGTTTTTGCTCGATTCACTCGTGCGAATTACACATATGACAGACAAACACTGCTGGATATAAATAATTGCTGCACAAACATTGTTTTGGATTCCCATTTCAACTTTGACAAACTACCCCCGGAGCTAATCAGATCATCGCCATTCATCTCGACCGGTACAGCCTGGCGTCGGAAACGTAAACAAAGACGTGGAAAGCGTGGAGGGCTACGTGCTAGGCTAAAGCTAAACCCACATCGGCCAGCGCTTCCAAGCATCTTCCTTGCGAATGTGCGGTCTCTGGCTAACAAGATGGATGAGTTAAAGATCTGGACCCTCACGCAGAAAACGCTTATGGACTGCAATCTCATGTTTTTTGCGGAAACCTGGCTTAACGGCGATATCGCTAACAGTGTGGTGGATCTGGATGGGCGCACTCTCTTCAGAGCTGACCGATCAGCTGCTTCGGGTAAGAGCCGCGGCGGCGGTGTGTGTATCTATGTAAACAACGCTTGGTGCACAAACTCTGTTGTCGCTCATACCCACTGTTCTGCTGATTTGGATTGCCTGATTATTAAATGCAGACCTTTCTATCTGCCGCGTGAGTTAAGCTGCATTATCGCTACTGCAGTTTATATCCCTCCAGATGCTAATGCTAACGTAGCTATGAAAGAGCTTGCTGCTGCTGTTAGCAAACTGCAATCAGTACACCCGGATGGATGCTTTATTATTGCTGGGGACTTTAATCACTGCAAACTGAGATCTGTGCTTCCTAAGTTTCACCTAAACGTTTTCTGCACTACAAGAGAACAAAGAACTTTAGACCAGGTTTACACCAGTGTGGCTAATGCTTACAGAGCCACCCCCCTCCCCCACCTAGGACTTTCTGATCACCTTTCTTTGTTCCTGCTCCCCATGTATATCCCAGTCATCAAACGTTCTAAACCCACAACTAAGACAGTCAAGATCTGGTCAGAAGGGGCTGACTCTTCTCTTCAGCATGAGTTCCAGCACACAGACTGGAGTGTATTTGCAGCCCAGGCCACCACAGACTCCCAGATCAATATCGACACCTATACTAAATCTGTTTTGGACCACATCAACAGCTGCGTGGATAGCGTGACCATGCACAGGACAATAAAAACCTTCCCCAACCAGAAGCCCTGGATGAATAGAGAGGTTCGCCTCCTACTCAAAACTAGAGATTCTGCCTTCAGGTCTGGCGACCAGACAGCTTACAGCTCTGCTAGATCCAACCTCAGGAAGGGCATTGCTAAAGCTAAATACAATTACAAACTCCGGATTGAAGAGCACTTCAACTCCTCCGACCCCCGGCGCATGTGGTGTGGTTTACGCTCACTCACTGACTTCAAACCTCGCAGTACTGCTCCAACTACCAACCATGCCTCACTTCCAGACAAGCTCAATCATTTCTATGCTCGCTTTGATGGGAACATCAACGTGTACCCCCCCACAAGACCAGTCACACCTTTTGGTCAACAGCCACTTGCATTTTCCATCATGGATGTATATCATACACTGAGCAAGGTGAATCCGAGGAAAGCAGCTGGCCCTGATGGAGTACCTGGTCGGGTGCTCAGAGCCTGTGCTAAGCAGTTGGCAGGGGTCTTCACTGACATTTTCAACCTGTCAATGACACAAACAGTTGTCCCTACCATCTTTAAGACTGCAACCATTGTGCCAGTGCCTAAACATCCATCTGCCTCAGACCTGAATGACTTCCGTCCTGTTGCACTCACACCTGTCATCTCCAAGTGCTTTGAAAGACTAGTGCTCTCTCACTTGAAGTCCTGCCTCCCTGTGTCACTTGACCCACACCAATTTGCTTATCGCCTCAACAGATCAACAGAGGATGCTATCTCTACTGCACTTCATACTACCCTGTCACACCTGGACTGTCGCAACTCATACGTTAGAATGCTGTTCATAGACTTCAGTTCAGCATTTAACACTGTGAATCCTTCAAAGTTGATCTCCAAGCTCCTCCAACGTGGCATCAGCACATCTCTCTGCAACTGGATCAGGGACTTCCTGATTGGCAGACCTCAGTCCGTCAAGATAGGCGCGGCGTCCTCTTCCTCCATCACCCTGAACACTGGTGTGCCACAAGGCTGTGTGTTGAGCCCCCTTCTCTATTCCCTGTTCACCCATGACTGCATTCCCACTCACGGATGTAACTCCGTTATTAAGTTTGCAGATGATATCTCGGTGATAGGTCTGATCAGCGGTGATGATGAGACAGCCTATAGGGACGAGGTGCAGCGCCTGGCTGTATGGTGTGATGACAACAACCTGGTGCTTAACACGCAGAAAACCAAGGAGATCATCATTGACTTCAGGAAGCACAAAGACCAGACACACGCCCCCATCCTCATCTGTGGATCTGCAGTTGAAAGTGTATCGGATTTTAAGTTCCTTGGTATCAACATCTCGGACGATCTCACCTGGTCTCTGAACACCTCCAGGATAGTGAAAAAGGCACAACAGCATCTCTACTTCCTGCGAAGACTCAGGAAAGCTTTTCTTTGTCCAAGGATATTGGTGGACTTCTACCGTAGCACCATTGAGAGCGTACTGACAAACTGCATCTCCGTGTGGTACGGCAACTGCTCTGCATCAGACCGCAAAGCTCTCCAGCGGGTGGTTAAAACCGCCCAACGCATCACAGGCACTCAGCTACCCAGTATTGAGGACATCTACCATAAACGCTGCCTGAGCAGGGCTGGTAACATTATAAAGGACACTTCTCACCCCAATCACAATCTTTTCACACTCCTCCCATCCGGTAGGCGCTACAGGAGCCTCCGTACACGCACCAGCAGATTCAGGAAGAGCTTCTTCCCCGAAGCTGTGATACTGCTGAATTCCTCATAGAGACTTAACTGCACCTGCACTCTATGTACTTTACACACTGAACTTTCTTTTGCACTAATTTAATTTACCGGGCATACTGCAAATACTCCTACACTCATTTACATTCTCTTTTATACCCCCCCCCCCCCCCCCCCGAATATTATATATTATATTACACTATATGTTGTACTGTGTACACACTATATTTATCTCATCACATATATATATATATATATATATATATATATATATATATATATATATATATATATATATATATATATATCAGTGGGGAACCGTCAGGGCCCTCTACGCCCTCTCAGAGGGCCTAAAATATTCTTAAAGCATTATATATATAATTATCCAATTTTATTTTATCTACTTACAGTTTGACATTCGACATCTAAACAATTACAAAAATATAAGCAAATAAAATATTCACCCGTGTCTATTCAATCTGTGTTGGAAGGTGAGGGGTTGAGTGGAAGCCTGTGAGCCTGTGTCTCCCCCTATCAGGACTGTGATGCCCGCTGTTCGTTTACAGAGGGCCTGGCAGTTATAATTCAGCGCAATACCAGTTTCAAATGACAGCAAAATTGACCAATCATATCTTCTCTCTTAGTGGGCGGGCTTAACTGTATGATAATTTCCGCCCGCTGTGGCGACGCTAGCTGTCGTTAGCACCATCGCTAGCTAGTTTCGATTCATCCCTTTGACGTCCTCGTGCGCGTTGTTTACATATTCCGCTTCCGAGAACCACGGAGCTGTGAACCTTATTTTGTTTGGAAACTTATTTTGCTTAAGATGTTATCTAGTACAGATATTATTGTTTATTGCGTTTTTAAAGCTGTACTGTCGTCTCAGTTTTTCTTTATTTAGTTTATTAAGAAAGGAAAAAAAAATTTCGGGGGGGAGGGGGGGGGGGGGTAGCGGGCCCAAGTTTAAAGGTCACGGTTCGCTACTGATATATATATATATATATATACATACATATTGCCACATATATCGTATCTACAGCATCCATACTGCGCTTACTCTGCACTTTATGTATATAACACTGTTTTCCCTTTGCACTTCTGGTTGGATGCTAACTGCATTTCATTGGCTCTGTACTTGTACTCTGCATAATGACAATAAAGTTGAATCTAATCTAATCTAATCTAAAAACAAAACACAAAAAAGAAGAAAAAACAGAAGTTCTTCTCCTGGGCCCTAAGGCCTCAAAACAGAAAATTCCAGATCTAATGCTTAATCTTGCAGACTACCCCATTACACCTGGCACAGTAGCCAAAAACCTAGGCGTCATACTCGACTCTGACCTATCATTTGATAAATACATAGATAATACTACTAGGATAACTTTTCTACATCTCCGCAACATTGCTAAGTTAAGAAATGCATTATCACAGGATGATGCGGAAAAATTGGTGCATGCCTTTGTTAGCTCCAGATTAGACTACTGGACTGCAATTCCGTATTGACTTTTAAATTCTTTTATTAACTTATAAAGCATTGCACGGGCTTGCTCCTGAATACCTTCAGGAACTTATTTCCTATTATGAACCCCCACGTCCACTAAGATCACAGGGTGCTGGTCTTTTATTAGTTCCAAAAATTAACAAGGTAACAGTAGGGGGAAGAGCCTTTTCTTGTAAGGCCCCCCAGCTTTGGAATAATCTTCCTAAATGCGTCCGGGACACAGTCACAATCTTTAAGTCTAGGTTGAAAAGCCACTTATTTAGTTTAGTGTTTGATAATTAATATCCCCCCTTAGATAAAGGTACAGAACCAGGGGTTCACAGGCGAAGGGTTTTATGGTAGACTGGGGCGCTGGTGCTGTCATCCTGTCACTGCTCGTGGTCACTCAAGTTTGTTGACAGTGCAGTGGACGGATGCCATTGTCTCAGAATGCCCCCAAGCCTATGTTACCTTCTGGTTCTGCCTTTTTTAGCTAGGCTGTAATAATTTACCTTAATGCCAGAGTTGCTGCCACATTCCAGAAATGTTTATAATTTCACCTGTCCTGTATATGTCTCCATACAGCGCTAATTTTCCCTGTTTCATTTCTCCACATGGCTGCCCGCCTGCTTGAGGAATAATGAGATGAGGAGAGACAAGCGATCCATCCTGGGCTGGCCACCTCCTGCCTAACCGGATGCCTACACCATGATGGACATTACATCTTTTTCCTTTTCTTTCGCTTTTTTCTGTCTAAATTGTTGTTGTTGTCATGGTGACCGGTGGCGGCCAGAGGAGGAGGGGTTCCCCCCCCTGAGTCTTGGTTCCTCTCAAGGTTTTTTCCTCATGCAAAAAACTAGGGAGTCTTTCCTTGCCACTGTGGCCCTTGGCTTGCTCACTGGGGGCTAGGACTCGGCACTTGTAAAGCTGCTTTGTGACAACAACTGTTGTAAAAAGCGATATATAAATAAAATTTGATTGATTGATTGATTGACCTCTGACCCTAACACATATAGTATGGCTGTAGGAAAACTCGTGGCTTGGTGTGATAAAAATAAATTGGAGATAAATACAGTGAAGACAGTAGAAATGGTGGTGGGCTCTCGGTCAGTTGGCAATATTGACCCTGTGACCATTCATGGGCACACAATCGAGCAGGTGAGCTCTTTTAAATATCTCGGAGTTCATATAGATAGTGATCTGAGTTGGAGAACACAGGTGGCTAGCGTTTGTTCCAGAATTCATCAGCGTCTCTATTTTCTGCGTCGATTAATACTATTTGGTGTCTGTAAAAATATTACACTGATTTTCTACAAAGCCGCTGTTGAATCCATCCTGAGATATGGTATTACTGGTTGGTTTTGTAATTTAACAGTTAAATCAAATACTCAGTCTGGTCAAGACAGCAGGTAAAATTATGGGCATTCCTACCCTTTCTAGCCTGCAGGAGCTGCTGGAGTAGGAATTATATAGACAGGCAATGAACATTGTATTAGATAATACACATGTGCTGTCTTCTGAGTACCAGCTCATGAATTCAGGTAGGAGATATAGGGTTCTGTTAAGTAGGAATAATAGGTACAAATATTATTTTGCAGAGGTGGGGACTCGAGTCACATGACTTGGACTCGAGTCAGACTCGAGTCATTAATATTAAGACTTTTGACTTGACTTGAAAAAATATTCAGAGACTTAGACTTGACTTGGACTTTTACACCAATAACTTGGGACTTGAATTGGACTTGAACCTGTTTACTTGCAAAGACTTTTTTTTACCCCAAATCTAAATTTTAAAACGCATATTAATATTTATAAAGTGCGCCCCATTAATTTCATTTCCGTCCTTCTGACGCAGACCGGCGTTACACCAGATTCTGTGACCGTCGAGTTTTGTGACCACAGGGGGCGCTATTTCACAGTTTCTGTTCAGAGGCACAAACGCTTTACGAATGCTACGTAAACTACGCTGATGCACTTTCTTTACTCGTTTTGTTGGTGTCCACGAGCCAAAATACGACAGATGTTTATATTTACATTTATCGTCTCTTAATTACATAAATGTACTTAAACAAGATTTACCATCCCCTCACCATTGCAGCCAACAAAGAAATCATGAATGGGATGTACAGGTGAGCCTTTTTAACTGGGGTCACCAATTCTGACGGCAGTCATCAGAATATGTGACCCCACTGAATCTCCAGGTAACAATAGTAGCCTACACCGTGACCCCACAATAACAGAAAACAATGAAAAAATAACCCTAACCTTTTATTAGTCTATATTTAAACATTTTATCCAAATGTTTAGAATAACCATTCGTAATGACAGCATCTTGCTTACGATGAAGCTTGCTATTTTCGTGTAAAATGAAAACGAAACATTCTCGTTTAAGTACATTTATGTAATTAAGAGAAGATAAAATGTAAATGATCTGTCATCTTTTGGCTGGCGGACACCAACAAAACGAGTAAAGAAACGCATCAGCGTAGCATTCGTAAAGCGTTGGTGCCTGTAAAAAAAAAAGACTCGAAAGGACTTGAAATTCCAAGTTTCAGACTTGGGACTTGACTTGACGGTTGCCTGTCTTGACTCGAGACTTGACTTGAGTTGACTGTCTTTGCTTGAGACTTGACTCGGGACTTGAGGATAAAGACTTGGACTTACTTGAGACTTGCAAAACACTGACTTGGTCCCACCTCTGTTATTTTGTACCACTGTCGATCAAGATGCTAAATAACACCAAGGTTTGACTGTACTTCTGTGTGTCTGGTTTTTTGTAATGACACACAATGGTCATGCACTAAATGCACTTTTATGATATGTTATGTGTTCACATGGTGTTTGTCCATTTATGTTGTGTGTTGTACTGCAGAATGCCCTCTGTCTAAGGAAAATTTCTCCCTTCGGAGACAAATAAAAGGAACTTGAACTTGAATTTTTTCACTTCATTGGCACTTGCAAACACCCTTTTGGCGAACAAAACTACTACTGTTGGTACGATTAATAAAATCAGACCTGAGATGCCCCCATGGTCTGAAATATTTTCCACCAAGGTGTTGCAGGCTGTATGAAAAATAACTAACGATTTACCAGGCAAAACCTAAAAAAAAATGTATGCATCCTGAGCTCAATGCATCAGACAGTTTCAACTGATAATGCCGCAAAGAAACTGCCTGAAACGGTTTCCTATTACAACACGACTAAATGTGGCGTTGATGTTATGGATCAAATGGCACGACTGTATTCGGTGAAGAGAGGCACCCGTCGTTGGCCTGTAGCGGTTTTCTACAACCTCCTAGACCTAGCTGCAATAAATGCACAAATATTGTTCAAACAGTGCGTGGACGTTAACCTGAGCAGACAAAGGTTTATTCTTGAGTTGGTAAAGGAGCTGTGTGCACAGCAGAAAATGGCAAAAGCGGCTAGGGCAGTGGCACAAAAGCAAATTTTACCTGAAGCTCCTTGCCTGCCCTCAAAAAGAAAACAATGCCAAGTGGACAGATGTTCAAGGAACAAAATATATGACATCTGCCAGACATGTAAGCGACTGGTCTGTGGCAAATGTGCAAAGACTGTACCTAAGCTGTGTTTTGAATGTTGAGTTGTGTGAACTCAACGAAACTTATTCAATATACGCTAAAGAGAGACAGGATGCACCCGTTGTTGGCCTGTAGCTGTGTTCTACAACCTCCTAAACCTGGCTGTAATAAATAAACAAATATTGTTCAAACTGTGCATGAATGTTAACCGGAGCAATGGAGGTTTATTCTCGAGTTCACAATTCAACAAATAAAGGGAACTTAACTTGAGCTGGGGAGCAAGATTTATGCAATATAAGCTAAAGAGAATGTAAATCGCCGAATGGTGATAACGCTGCTTGTGAACCTCCATACTTTGAGTACTGAACAAGCTGACATATACACAAGTTGACATATATGCCAATAGAATAACACACAGACAAATAAGCCAACTATTACACTAACCAAGCAAACTATTACACTAACCAAGAAACAAAACAAAAACAATATTTTGCATTTACGTTTTTGCACAAACCAAGAAATGCAATATGAAACTAAACAAAACTGACAATGGGGAAGCTACTGAAAACAAGGTCACAAGGCACTGATTCTAAAAGGTTATTTAGTCACATTATTTGTTAACATATTGACATTACGTGCAAATGTCACATAACGAATATTTTGTTTATATATACCCCTAGTTTGTATGCTGTTTGCTATCTTGCTCTTCTGGGTCATTGATACTAGCCTTTATGCATCAATACCAAGATAAGCTTGGGGACAGGAGTTGGAAAAACTATTTTATATATTACCTTGGTAGCTCCAATTGTTGGCCGTCCCCCCTTATCGGCCACTTTCATGTATTGCGTATTTTCTTGTCTCACGGTACAGCCCCGGACCCCTCCATTTGTGGGTGTATCTGTGTGGTTACATTCATCCATGTCCATATATATGATCAGCGTTTGCTGCACATTGTGTGTGTGTTTGCTAGAGTTGCATGCATGTCTAATCTTTTTGGTAATATGCTGCAGGTGTTAATTGTTGTCTTCCATGTCCTTACGCATGTGTTGTGCTGTTGATGTTGCTGACATATGTTTAAATGTCTAGTAGTAATAGCACTAGAGCCTGCTGTTATTGGAATCAACTTGGGTTCTGTACGCTGCCTTAATCACTTGGAATCATCACAGAACAACCAAGGGACTCGGAGCAGAGCCACATTCCAAACAGACCTCTCGTGATGGCCCACCAGAGGACAACAGCGCCAGCCGACGAGGGGTCTGTCATTCAGAGGGATTGCCTTCCCAGGGGCCAATTCTCCTGGGTATGGGGCACTTATAAGGATTGGCATAATTTTTCCCTCTACTCCCTGAGAGACCAAGAGAGTTTGCCAGATCACCGCGGCCAGCATGCACTCATCCCAGACTCTGACCGAGGGTACTCTGAGGAGCAAAGTAGTCTACTGCCCTTGCAATGGACTACTGGGGTAGGGGGAATACCCCTCCCTCCATTAGAGTAGTTCATTCGAGTACTCGGAATAGCCCCCGGGTAAAAATGTGGCGCATAATACTTCTGTTTATTTACAGTTAACTTCAAATGGTTAGGGTTAGGGTTAGTTTGTTCATAAGTGGCTACTACACAAACTGGAGCTACTAGCTAGCTGTAATGATGGCTATCCAAACGCTAACACGTACAGCACTCCAGTCATAGCCATGGCAATCTCATTTGTTTATATTTGACGCTTCTTAGATTTCCCGCTTATGATATGTTGTGATATGTCATGAAAAAAGGGGTTGCATCCCAAATACCAAATAACAAATATGAAATAACGGCAAAATAAACACACAGATAAAGTATTTTTTTCCATAACTCACACAGCGCCTGGATAACAGACTGATTCTTATTGATCACAAGTTATTTTGGATGAGTTTGGAGTCATTAGGGACGAGATTCAAGTCAAATCTTTTTGTAGGTGACAAGTGCTACATCAACTTAAATTGCTCACTCGAGTGCCCATCTGTGTGTAGCAGTGATGCATACTGTCAGTGGCCCTTTTCAATTAGGTTCTGACAGCCCAGTCCAGTGTAGTTCAGAATCAGCAAGGCCAACACCAAAACAATAAGTCTTTTAATGGGCTGTCTGCATACACAAAATCACTCATTATTCAATAGTGTCATACGCCTTTAGCATCATCTCCAGTCCCAAATAATCCCAGACAAAAGCACCTCAGCCTTCTCTGGGAATGTGGAAGAATTGTGGCTCAAAGACTGCTGTAGATACCACAGTGCAAAGGTTCACTCTGTCTGAAAGCAAGATTTTTGCAGGGCAGCCCAGCAGCGAAACTCTCTCCACACTCTGACAGCAGACCTCTTTAGGATTTGTCCAATTACGTGCACTGACCAGAAAACCAGGCCTCTTGCCACTACTGTGATATGGCCCTGGGGCCTCCCTGCCAAATCCACATTACTGCAGCTGCCCATGGCTCTGATATTGGGATCCCTGGACAGACCAAGCTGTTGACGCCACTGTGCCACGGGGTGTCTTCAACTGGCCAGAGCGTCAACCTTACGTAATCTGTGTTAATTCCTTTCATGATCACACAGAAACAGGGGACAAACATTAGATTTAGAATCTATATAAAACAGACTTCCCTGACCCCTGTAATGAATCCTGACCACAAAGCAGCATTTTCCCGTCCTGCTCATGGACAGTCTGGCGTGTTTTATTCAGTATTCTTCTTGGGTTACTGCAGAGGAAGCGCTGAATTGTGTGCTGAGTGACTACTTCATCTCCAGGTCTTGGAAAGTCCATTCCAAAACAATCATTCTGCACCTAAAACTTTCCTGTCTTGCAAGGTACACCAAAACCTAACCCTGCTTCCAAGACCAGAAAAACCTGCAGAATTTGATCCACAAAATAAGTGGTAAAATACCTGCCTCTGCTATTGCTAAAAGACATGTCAGCAGTTCTAGTAATAACATAATTCCTTGTAATGTCTTACGTTATTGGTAATGTGGTTCCTTGAATGGCAAGAGAAAGACATAGGGGGGAGAAGTAGAAAGTCAATGACATGGGGTGAGGAAGGAGTGCAGAAATGCAGAAAGGAAGATGACAAGAGTGAGGGAAGGCATGGATAAAAAAGGAAAAATGTTGAGGAGGAAGGGACAGGAGATCTATTCTGCCATGCAGCATTAAGGTCTAATGGAGCCAGATAAGGCAATGCATGTTCAGACAACCCAGTTATGTGTCACATGGTAGGGAACTCCTAAATGTTTTTAAATACATACATGTATTTGTATGCAAGTGTGGTAGGGTAGTTTCATGGAAATAAGTAATCTGTATGACTGTGCATGTACCTATATCCTTGAGAACATGAGAACTGCAGTTTGACACTATAATACAGTATGTGCTGTGAATTCAACTATTATTAATATTGGAGTATTATTATTGTGTTAATCAATCAGCATATATGTGCTTTTAATATTGGATATGCCTCTGAAGAGTATAACTGGTACTGTATTAATCATAATTAATCATAGCAGGGGTAGATTTATCTGACGTAAGACTATTATTGTTGTAAACGGGATTAAGTAAATTGTGTCAGTGGAGTAAAAGTCGGTGTAGTGTAGTGTGGTGTAGTGTAGTGTAGTGTGGTGTGGTGTGGTGTAGTGTAGTGTGGTGTGGTGTGGTGTAGTGTAGTGTAGTGTGGTGTAATGTAGTGTAGTGTAGTGTGGTGTGGTGTGGTGTGGTGTGGTGTGGTGTGGTGTGGTGTGGTGTAGTGTGGTGTGGGCTTATAAAAGTGGATCAGTAAAAGTTCATGGGATGCTACACTCTAAGATACACTGTCCTGCTCTTAACCTCTAAACCAAAGTCACCTCCTCCTTCATTTTATCAGACATGTGCCCTCACATTCATACAGAAACACACACACACACACACACACACACACACACACACACACACACACACACACACACACACACACACACACAGGTCTTTCCTGGTACTATTATACAGTCTGTCACCTCATCTTCCAGGTGCCTCTCAGTACTCAGAAAGAAATGAAAGTGTCTGAAAGAATGAAAGAACAATGGAAAAAGAAGAAAATAGAGAGGTGTCATTGAGCCTAAGAAAGGAAAGAGCTAATGAACAGACAAAGATAAGGAAAGGAGAGAGGGTGAAAGAGATGGGGGGGCAGTCATGCTTCTTTTCTGTCAGTTCTTTCATTCCTCTCTCCACCCCCTTACTTTCTCCATCCTTCCATCCTGCTGGCAGTAACCTTCACTGGCAGGCCGGGGGATGATGAATGGAGTCAGAGACAGGGGAGAGGACAATGATTATAGAGAAAGAGGCAGATGAAAAATGACAAACATGCAAGAGAGAGAGAGGGAGAGAGAGACAGGGGAGAGAAAGAATATTCAGAGGCTAGGAAGGAAAAGAGAAAGGAGACAAAGTGTGCATACTGTAACAAAGATGGAACAGCTAGGAGGTGAAAGAGAGAAAGGGTGAGGCAGAGGGAGAGATAGAGAGAGCATGACGGTGCGGCAGTACCACAATACAGCCCATAATCACTTAGTTCATAGAGTCTTTCCCACACACATAATCAAAGCTTTAGAGCCAGCACTATGGTATGGAATATATTTAGGATGCAAAAATAGCTTCACAACATTAAAAGAATAACTTGTTAGCCCAGATATTTGAAGGAACAAATGCTAATGAGAAACAGTTAGTATGAATAAGTCTGAATAGTCCTGACTGGTCGTGACTAGAATTCAAATCTTCATTTGAGGTTTGGGTGCTGACTTGTAAGTTATTATTCCATTATCCCATATTTTTCTCAAAAAATACTTTCAAACATGCAAATCTGTTGCAAATGAAATCGCAGGGGTACAAATCAAGACAAAGCCATCTAGGAGCAGGTTAATTTGCTTAGGATTTGTGGCAAAGGCCCATTTCAATCATTCTATCAGATGCTTGTGCCTCTTTACTCCTACTCTGTCAATTTACCTCAGTGCAGACATGTGGAGTGACGGACAGAGTGAGGCAGCAGGCTTCTCCCCCCGGACCCGCTGTGCACTCATCCGTGCTGATCTTAAAACAACAGCTCCCTCCTCCTTGCTTCTTACCCTTCGTCCCACACTCTCTCCCTCCCCCCCTTAACAACACCCCATCCTATCTCTCTCTCTCACTTTTGTTCCCCTCACTTACATGACTGCTTCACCCTTCATGCGTTCCTTCTGTTTTGCTCTATCAGCCCATGCTGGGTTATGCTTCTTATTCCCTTTAGCTGTTTCTTGGTAACCTGCATTTAATCTAACCACCCTGACCACCTGCATCCCAAAAACAAAAAAAAGTAAATAAGCAAATGCAATTTAATTCAAATAAAGTGTCTTTTTTAAGAAAATAAAGTGTCTTTTAGACACTTTTTAGAAAAATTGGGATTAACATTAGAAAAAAGTGTAAAATGGCTCACACAAGATCATGTGATAGCCAACAATCCTTTCAACACAAAAAATCTATCATGTCCATTAGGGCTGTGACGGTATGGATATTTTCTTACCGCGGTAAAAGAGCAATGTAGAACCGCGGTAACGCAGTTAACCGCCCACCGAAAAATAAAATAAAATGAATAAATTATAGTTAATATAAAAAACATGCACTTTTAAATTAACAAAAACTTAATTCGTCGTAAATACTTTACGCAAAATTATGGCCATAATATTGTTAATAATTACGTGAATAACGTTAATTATAAATATCTTATTTTTCCATCTTCATGTTCCTTGCAAGAGAAACCAACAAGTTCATTTTGTCCGGTTTAAATGACGATCTAAACGAGGTGACAATGTTGCCTGCCATGCTGAATACACACTCCGATGGAGTGCTCGTTCATATATTCATATATATCGGTCATATATTTTCTGGAAATGTTTGACAGAAGAGGGACTCCATTTTGATTTTTCCGCCACCGGGCAAGTGGGTCTGAATGCGAATCGAGGGCTTCCTCCTGCAAATACCTCGCGAGTTCAGCATCCACACCGGGCCAAAAGCCACATATATCTACTAAACTGAATACATTTAACTGAACTGGGGTGATTTTCCCAAAACGTTCTTAGCACTAAGTACTTCGTAACCTCGTACGTAAACGTTACAAAGGTTACGAAGTACTTAGTGCTAAGAACGTTTTGGGAAACTCACCCCTGATCAGTTTCTGAATGGTGTCTGTAGCATTTCATGTGCGACAGTGTTGTGTCGAATTCCAACTTGCCACGTTATTCCGCACATAAATACAATACAAATAATATTGTCGATTTATGTTTCGATGCATAAATAAGAGCTAGACTTTAATTATCCATCACAACAAACGGCACTATCTATGTCCAAAGACACACTGGCTCAAGGGTGTTAATTATTTTAAATAAAATACACACTGTCTATTCGAAGTTCACCTCTGACCACATGACTTCGCAGTATTACAGCAGTATTATGTCTAAATATCTAGTTAGGACAAAACTAGAGTGCTCAATGAACTAAGTTAATCACTGTAACTCCCGAATATCATCTGTAGCATTTTTATGCGTGTGCAAACGAGGGGACTCGGAATTCGGCACAACACATGTTGGTTTGAAAAAAATCTCAGTCGTGCCTGCTGCTCGCATGTGCTAAATGAAAATGAGCACTTTTTTCTTTGATTTACAACTTTGTCCTACCACCTGATTTACTTTCTGCTCCATCCCTGACGGGTGAAGAAACCTACAGAAAAGCTGCAGCCCATTATAAACTGCATGGTTCAAATCGTGGGGGAAAAAGTAGTGGCTTATAGTCTGGAAAATACGGTAATCCCGCACAAAAATCCAGCGCACACCCCCCATCCCCCATTTATTTAATGGACTGTTCCTCTTGTGAACACAGCGCAATGGAAACGATTCCTTTTATAGATAAATAAATAGATAAACCGCGGTAATGAGCTCAACACCGCGGTAGGCACTACATAACTGCGGTATTGCGGTAATGTGGTTATTGTCACAGCCTTAATGTCCACACCTTTACTGGAGTGATTTTCTGTTTTGTTTATGAGTTTCCAAGCTATAGTTCCAATTCATTGTACTAAACGATTTTCCTAAAATGCATGTCTTGAAGTTAAATCTGGAAAATTTGCTTCTTCCGTAGGCTAACTGTCGTCACTTTATGATTTAAAGCATTTATTACCAAACTGTGTCCCGGTGTCCTTACTGTCAGCTACCCTGTGTAAAGGAAGCAAGTACATTTCCAAGACAAGATGGCATGACTCCTCCAGAACAAAGAAAGAGCTATGGCAGGCAGGTTTTACAGGCAGTGTTTTGACCCTGATAGTACAGCCGAAACAAACAGAATAGGAAAAAAGCCAACCTTGCAGTAATAATTTTGAGGGCAGAGCACTGCAGCAGCTAGTGTGATTCAGCTGAAAAACTGACACAGCTTTAAGCCAAATTATAGTACACTGTCTGCGGCACCTTTTGCAAATTTGAACTGGAATTTAAGATGAAACAAGGGGCCTCCTTGTCTCCTCATTCATCATTCCACTCCAGATCAAACTCGGTCCATCTGTGTTCTGATGAGATGGAAAGATGGTCATTCTGACCCTGCCTCTCTCCTTTAGCCCTCCCTCTCAAACTGAATAGTCATTCTCTTACTGTTCCTCTCTCCATTCCTCTTTCTCCCCCTTTCTTTCACTGCTGTTACTGCACCTACTACATGTGATCATCTTTTGATGTGTGATGCTGTTAGGGGTCCGAACCCATCACCAGCTGGATACCTTAGAAAACCACTGGCTATTATTGTGTGTGTGTGAGATGAGAGTGTTATGATAGCCATCATGTGAATGATTTGTATATCATAATGTAGTCTGTTTGGGTTTTAGATCACCTGCAGAGAAGTAATATGGTGAGGTCCAAACCCGAGAGGGCAGGTGCTACCTGGTGAAAAAGCGACAACTTCAGATTCATGGGGGACTGACTGAACATGCTAACACGAGTGCCCACGGTTGGCAACAGGCATCAACCGGGGACGTTGAGTGTTTAGTTATGAGGAGTAATTTACCCACATCTGTTTTAAAGGACTATGAGTTCATGTTTATATATCTTTTATGAAACTGAATAAAATGAGAAAAAGTGAGAAAATGAAGCCCTGATCCCTTCCCATGTGTTGCTTTACATTGCCTCCAGACCATTTCTTACATACGAAGGCCAACGTTACCACATGATGGGACTCCTTAGGATGCCAGCATGAACCCTGATCTGACCTTGTCCCCTTGCTACTCTGCAGGTTAGGAAATGTGATGTGACGTTTGACTTTTCGACATGTTCCATTTTGTTTTTTCACATCTCTTTGTAATCTGGATGTGTCTGAGTGCTTTCTTAACCAACTCTGGCTTTGACCTTTTTCTAACGCATTCCTTGCTGCTCTTCCAACGTCTCGAGTTTTTTCCTTCCTCTTGAGCTAACTCAGCCTCCCACCTGGGTCTCTGTCTTCCTCTCATTCCCTCGCTTCTGTAGGGTGTTCCCTCGCTCCTGTAGGGTTTTCCCTCGCTCCTGTAGGGTGTTCTCTCTCTCCTGTAGTGTGTTCTCTCTCTCCTGTAGGATGTTCTCTCTCTCCTGTAGGGTGTTCTCTCTCTCCTGTAGGGTGTTCCCTCTCTCCTGTAGGGTGTTCTCTCTCTCCTGTAGGGTGTTCTCTCTCTCCTGTAGGGTGTTCTCTCTCTCCTGTAGGGTTTTCCCTCGCTCCTGTAGGGTGTTCTCTCTCTCCTGTAGGGTGTTCTCTCTCTCCTGTAGGGTGTTCCCTCTCTCCTGTAGGGTGTTCTCTCTCTCCTGTAGGGTGTTCCCTCGCTCCTGTAGGGTGTTCTCTCTCTCCTGTAGGGTGTTCCCTCTCTCCCTCCAGATGCACACTGAACCTGCTACTCTTGGCACCGGTAAGGGGCCTTGTTCCTCAGCACTGCTCTATTGAACATGACTGACATGCACCACAAACAAAGCAGTATGTGTGTGTGTGCATGAAAGAGAGAGAGAATTTGGGAGGATTAAATATTGCAAACAGCCCATAAGAGGCAAGAATGGGTGTAAAGAGACACAGAGATGGAGGAAGAGCACTGAATGTGATTTATGATCAATGTAATTTATGATCCTATTTATGATAAGCTACTTGCTCAGTACCTCACCTCAGTCCTGGTAGTTGAGACAGCCAGAGTGTAACTGTACTGTCACGGTACGGCGGGCCCCCTACTGGTCGCCTCCGTCTACAGCGGCAGTTGTCCTGTTGTTGTGGTGTTGTGTTCGTCCCTCAGGTGGGTGGGGCCTGCGATCCGTCTCACCTGAGGGTCATTTGTTTGTCTATATATGTCTTGTCTTTGTACCAGTTGACCGCTGGTCATTGTATCTTTAATTTGGAGCATGTCACGGGTTTTTGGTTTGTGCACTTTCTCCATTAAACTATCCTTTTCCCCAGAGACTTGGCGTGATCGTTTCTATTTTATTTCGCTCACCCTGCCCGTCACATGTACCATGTGTAGGGGTTTCACCTACTAATCCTTTAAAGTAGATATAATTTGTTAATCCTGTTTTGAGGCCACAGGATCTCATCTCTGCTATTTGCAGATGATGTTGTTCTGTTAGCAACTTCGGGCCAGGACCTTCAGCATGCATTGGGGCGGTTTGCAGCCGAGTGTGAAGCAGCTGGGATGAGAATCAGCACCTCTAAGTCCGTGGCCATGGTTCTCGACCGGAAAAGGGTAGCTTGCTCCCTTCAGGTGGGTGGAGAAGTCCTGCCTCAAGTGGAGGAGTTTAAGTATCTCGGGATCTTGTTCACGGGTGAGGGAAGAATGGAGCGTGAGATCGACAGACGGATTGGTGCAGCTTCCGCAGTAATGTGGTCGCTGTACCGGTCCGTTGTGGTGAAGAAGGAGCTGAGCCAAAAGGCGAAGCTCTCGATTTACCGGTCGATTTACGTTCCTACTCTCACCTATGGTCATGAGCTTTGGGTAATGACCGAAAGAACGAGATCGCGGATACAAGCGGCCGAAATGAGTTTCCTCCACAGAGTGGCTGGGCGCACCCTTAGAGATAGGGTGAGAAGCGCGGTCACTCGGGAGGAGCTCGGAGTAGAACCGCTGCTCCTCCACATCGAGAGGAGTCAGTTGAGGTGGCTTGGGCACCTGTTTCGGATGCCCCCTGGACGCCTTCCTAGGGAGGTGTTCCAGGCATGTCCCCCGGGGAGGAGGCCCCGAGGAAGACCCAGGACACATTGGCGAGACTATGTCTCTCGACTGGCCTGGGAACGTCTCGGTGTTCCACCCGAGGAGCTGGCTGAGGTGTCTGGGGAGAGGGAGGTTTGGGTTTCCCTTCTCAGACTGCTACCTCCGCGACCCGGCTCCGGATAAGCGGTAGATAATGGATGGATGGATAATTTGTTAATCAGTTTCATTCATTTAGAATCAGTCTCAAATTATAATTATACCAGAACCACAACATTTAGTTATCAACTAAGGGTAATTAATGGTTTGGTATCTGGAGAATTTAACTGAATTCTGTGGAGATTTTGGCAACAACCACTTTTGAATAATATCAACTGAATCAATTTGGTGAAAATAATTGATACATTTATTTACAACCAATTATTCTAAACAAACAGCATCAACAGGGATCAGTATATTTACAGTGAAGACTCGACATCTAATGTGTGTGAATGCGTCAAAGGGAGTGTGTCCATGTGTGCGCTCATGCGAGCATGATTGAGGAGGCGGAATTTGTTATCTTGGTTCTCCTATGGGAAACAAAGTAACTAAAATGGTGCCGACTTCAAGCAGTAGAGCAGCGCGGCTGTATGTTAATGAGCTCAGCTGGTTAATTCTAACATGGTCAGAACAAAGGGTAGTGGTGCTGGCTCAATAACTAAAAATTAAAAAGGCGTATCTGAGCCTGCAGAAGACTGTGTCAGTTATTAACAGAAGATAAAGATATGCAGAGATCGCATGCGAGGTGGAGAACGTTGTATGTGCAAATCTTGAAGAACAAAGTTGAGCACAAACAGAAAACCTTGCTTTGTCTATAATTCAAATAACTATGCCCGTTTATAAACTATGCCCAGCATTTAGACTCTCACGTGTTGAGGATTTTGGGTGGTTTCATCATCCTGTCTCTCATCCCAGCAAGCTTGTTCAATGTGTTGCCAGTGGTACTGCCACCTGCTGGTTTAGCATGGTACCTACTAGGTTCTACTGATTCGTCAGTTTTTCCCTTTAGTCGACTAATAATAGGGTTTATTATTATTATTATTTTTATTCAGAGCACCTTAAACGGGATCCCGTTCTCATTCAGGACTCAGGCCTGATAGTTTTCAGGCGCCACGCCGGAATTCCGGCGTACCGACATGTCCGCGAGAAAAAAAAATTGAGGAGGGGAAAAAATCCGTCAAATCATAATGATAAACCACACGGGCGCGCATGCTATCTGTTTTGAGGCCGAAATATGATCCTTACGAGGTTCCCAAGTTACGATTTTTCGTGGTTACTACACATCTCCCATTTACTGTATAAAGCCTTGTTTGGACCTAAATGGTTCTGCGTCGTAAACGGAACTTGGTGTTTGGTGTGGGTGGCATCAGGATTAGTTAAACGCAGCTATGGATTTGCCAAAAGGCTAGCTTTAGGATAGGATAACTGCGTATAGTACGTTATTTACGTACATACATGTACGTATGTTCCGATTTACACGTCGTAACCCGGGGACCGCCTGTATTTCAGACATCGGAAGAGCTTCAGAGGTAGATGCAAGATAACTTCAGTATTTTATCTTTATTCTGATTAAGTTACATTTTTATCAGAAATATAAGAGTGTTTTTTTTGAGCCGGTACAGGTGGTCAGACGATCTGGTTCATCCTGGCCGCCTTACGGCGTAAGGTGTAATACATGAACAAAAGCACAAAATGTATGTCCTAATAAACCAACACAAAATATTTATTAAATTTATTAAATTTTATATGTAAAAACTAACTATAATCATAATACTTGTAATTCTTTTAAACTTTATTTGCATAATTTCTTTGAGTTGTCTGGTATCCTATAATTTACTAACAGTAATGAATAAATAATTATGCCTGTTTTTAACATATTGTGTCTAATCTAAATCTTTAGGTTACAGCATTTTCTCAGAATATTAATAGAAATTAGTTTTTTATTTCACTATAATGATTACCTGACTTATTTATTATTAATTAAAAGTTTAATTATAAAATATTCTAAATATGGTACACTAACACTCCAACCCCCCCCCCCCCCCCCCGCTCAGAAAAAGTTCAGGCTCAGGAATTTTTCCCACTATCACCCCTGAGGACTTTTTTCCTCTTCAAAGTAAAAACCTAAAACACTCAGATAAATGAATAAACACGGTAGGTTGGCATTATTCAGCTTTTATTTATTTACTTTATGAAACGTTAGAGAACATTAACCGTCAGTACGCATTGCGCATATCGAACTGTCTAGGCACTGTGCAAAATGTCAAAATATTTTAAATAAAATGTGCCTGCCTGAAAATATAAAAACATTGCCACACAACAGCAAAAAATATAAGGAAAGGTTCAAATAACTGTAACGTATTGAACAGGCAGAGAGGGATCCAAATGCAGAAGAACACCGCTTTTATTGAAATGAGACGCTGGTACAGAAACAGGCAGGGGAATCACGAGTACTAGGATCAGTAACAGCGTTTTCTTGGCGTGGTCAGGACAGTCCAGGGTCATACCGGGGGAGCAGAAGTCAGGAGGTACAGAGGGACTAGGCAGGAGACAAGGTCGGGGACATAAGCGAGGGTCGGAACACAGGAGAGCAGACAGGTAATAGAAAGGCTTGGTACGTGGCATGTGTCGGCAATACTTCGCGACTGAGACGTGCTGGTGAAGTGCTTAAGTAAGACTGAGGGGGCGTGGTAATGAGGGTCAGGTGAGGCTGATTATGGAAGATCAGGTGGCATTTCTGACAATAACGGGGTTTAAAAGCAAACAACAACAAAAAATGTTTATAGGCCTACTTGCCGAGACGCACCGCGACGAGACGAGACGGCACGACCGAAACGACAAACGGCTGAACTGTTTTTTTTAGCCTTACGTGTTTTAAATGGTATGACATGTTGGTTGTTGTCGTGCGAAATGAAAGAAATTGATGACATAAGTTGCACTTTGTTTGATTCATCTTTATCTTTTTCAAAATACTTTTGCAGTTTTTTAGTAGCCATTATCTCGGCAGATGCTGCGTATTCTGTAGCGTGTTCAGCTCCGCTCGGTAAGGAAAATGCCTATTGTTAATGCGCAAACATCATTTAAAAAATATTTATTAACAGAAATTGGGATGATTTTATTTGACAAAAGGCTATATATAACGAAAACAAAGACATTTCATGTAACAACTAATGCTTAGCAGCATCCTTGGGCACCCCCATGCAGTTAGAATGGTACATTCGACTATGACGTTCACAGTCGACTAGGGGGTATAGTCGACTATAGTCAAATCAGCGACTATTGCAGGTCACCCCTAGTACCTACACATGCCTATAGGAGCAGGAATGTTACTGAAGCTGCATTTCTATATGCACTGATAATACACACAATGAAGAAATCAAATAACCCACCTTGAAACTTGAAAATAAAAACAAGACACCATAAAAACAAAAGATATAGAAAGTGCCAAAACAAGATAGAAAGATATACACACAGCAAGATTGGGCAATGTATTGTCAGTATTTTAGTGTAAATGTATTACAGTAATAAATACGAAATAAGCAGGTTTAGGAGGCTAATGTCTGCTGATACATGAGTGCAGTTTTGGATGGCCAACCCTCCTACAGCTTATACAAAGCCTGAGAAAAGGGAGGAGGGCCATCAAGCAAAACCACACATTGCTAACACAATTACCAATTAATAGCATATTATTTCACAGTAATTAGATGTAATTATATATTTATCAAGCGTTTATCAGAGCACCACACATGTTTAACATAGTTCTCCTTTTAGAGTCATTAGTACATAGCCAGGTTCAGTGCCGTGTAAAGGTCTGTATTGATTTTTTAGGTTGAGGGTTGTTGATGGCAGGATGGGGGGTTGTGGGGATGGGGTGTTTGGGTGGGCAGTGGGAGAGAGAGAGGAGGGTGTGGCCTGGTGCTCTTGAACATCCCGTGCTATAATCCTGACATCCACTATCAGCAAGTGAGTGTGAGTGTGTTCTACTAAACCAAAGGGATCTCGCCAATCACAAACCCTGGGAGCAGATCAGGTAATACCCATTCAGACACTCCCATAGTCCCTCAGAAGCTCTTTTACTGCACACCAGCTTCTGAGTAGCCCCAGAGTTTTAAGACCATCTCAGCTATTCGAGAAACTGTTGAAAGTGACAGCTCAGTTTGGAAAACTCACCCTGGACTATGCAAGTTTGCTAAAGTGGTTATTGCTTTGAATTATTTGAATTGGCTAGCTCCTACACTACACCTGAATTGTAAAGCAGTAAATTGTAAAACATTACAACTCAAGATAATCATTAGCCTTGAATAATTTGAGAAAATGCAACAATCTGCTTATGTGTTTTGTTTTTACTGTGAATGGCATTTTCACACTTGTAATGTGTGTGAGGAAAGGTACGATACCGAGATGAGAGTAGTTTATTTGAGACACTGTGGTATTACATAGAAACATCGACATACATAGTGGGATGGGAATCAGACTGTGTGCAGACTCAAACACACACTTAAATACTCAAACATAAACAATGCACATGTGCAATACATAACGTTATCCAGAAAAGTGACAGGTAATACGAATAACAAAGACAAACACACATACACGAACGTAGACATAGACAGATGTAAACAAACACAATAACACGCCCAAAGGGAGGAGTCAGGGGCTATACCATGACACATAGAATTTCATATGATGCCAGAATTTGAAAAAAAATTCTTACAGTTGACATGACAATACAAGTGACATAAAATTCAAAAACGTGTTTCACATGATCTAGCACTCTTTTCTTTAAGAAATTCTACTGTGTTCAGAACTAATCTGGTTAGATTTAAATGAAAAGCAGTTGGTTAAGGAGCTCATAAACACAGAGATCATTTAACTTTGGTAAATGTTATTACATGTATCTAGAAATGTTTCTCCAGAGACATCTAGGATGAGATATCACATTAAATAAACCAAAATCTAATAATTCCAAAACCAAAATTAAAAAAAGACCTAGCACACTATAAACGGAATGAAGATCTTCACCATGAGATAAGACACAAGATAAAAAGCTAAAACAAAATGTGTCACTTAAGATTCAAAATGTCAGACTTTTGGTCAAAAATCTCTCTGCAACTCCAAGTTAAATGTAGGTAACAATTAAAGGACTATTGGTAGTTATTACCTATAATGACTGGGTGGAGATTTACTGTGTCTTTTTTCTAGGTGTGGAAAGGTAGACTTTTCCATTCTGATAATCTAGAGCAGTGACACTGAATTCATAGACATTTATTGGACTGTATCTTTATCTTGATCTAAAAGGCTATGCTGGGAACCCAGAGGGCAGCAGCAATAATCTTCTGAAGAGCCACCCACAGGGAAAAGGTCTTTCACACTTTAAATCACTGCTGCTCAATTTCGATTCATTTCTTGATTTTACGCCATTTTCCTCACCCCATCTTGTCTTTTGCATTTTTGTAAACCTGTACTCTTTTACAAACCCCAAATTCAATTTACCTCACTTCAATCCAGTTCTCTTCATTGACACACTAATTTTTTTTTTCAGCAAAATGTCAACACAAACAAATAATGCAAGGATCAAATTTAGCAAGGAAACAAGTGAGAACAATAAGCAGAAATTACAATGAACAATTGTGCCGCTAATCCAGTGAATAAGTGTATGACTGTTAGTTGATGGCAGTTTGTGCCAAAAGAACCTTACACACGCAGGTCATAGCAGGTGGCTCACGGCAGAGTGGCTGTCATTACATTTCACCTCTCTAACACTCTTGGGGGAGAGAGATTACTAGGAAATCATGTGACATTTGTTCACAGTGTGAAAACAGCAAGCAGTGTGCAGCTAACTGACTTGTTGTTTGAGAGTGCTTTTATGACAAAATACACATGAGTATATATGAGTGATCATGACCACTTGAATATTGTCTTTGTTATGCTGTCTTTTTAGTGACATCTATCAGCAGAACATTTTAACCTTTATGTGCTAATTAGTATTCTACAGTACCTCAATTTGAGAAGTTAACTCATACTTTCTCATTCTTGAAACACCTAATATTTAACAAAAAAAAATCAAGCAGAGGTAGAACACAGAGAAATCCCATTTCCTGTTAATAAACTATGCTAATTAATTAGCTAAATAACTATGAAATACCACCAAAATCATCCAGTGGCAGTAGTTGTATCCTTGTTATATAACCTTGCTGTGATCATACTTTTTTTCAAACAGAAGAAAATGGCAGATGTAATTCATTAGGCTATGGTAACTAATGTTCTCTTTTACTCAGACATGTCCTCTTTCACATAATTCCAGGATTTTTTTTTTATTAGAGCTTACATAGAATACATTTGAATATTAACATTCATGCAAAGCACATAATCTGACAATATAGTAGTTGCATAAGGGTGCATTTACACATATTTGGAGTGCGAACATGAACACTGCTTTTCAGCAGTGCTTTTAAGTATGTCTGAGTGACATTAACTGTTAATGACTAGCCATATATGACCTGCTGAAAGGGGCCAACTGCAGATACGCGACTACATGATGGCTGTCCTGGCAGTTCTAGACCATTTGAACTGGGATCAGTGGCTCCTGCTCATTTATACCTTTCTACTTGTTCTCCAATTAAAGCCATATAAGTTTTAAGTCAATTAAGTCAATTTTCCATATTATTCAACATGCAATTTATTTATTTATGCTAGGTTTCATGACACCAAGTCATTTTTTCTGACAAAACCATAAATAACATTTAGGGCTTTAATGCTTAATAGATGAACACACTCACCAACTTGGACAAGTCAGGACTTCGACTGATAACGAGCACACACAAAACACACACCTAAATATACCAATGATAACATATGACAAATGATATGAGGGGCAGGTGACGTGAATAACACACACACAACACTACAGAACATACACAGTAAACAAACATGGACAAACACACATGGACAAACACACACACACACACCTGAAGGGAGGAGTCAGGGGCTGTACTGTGACAACAATTATAAATAGTGGCTATATGTTTTTAGGTACTAATAGCTAAGTAGCACTGAATGCAGTGGAAGGTGGAGCTAGGGCTAAAAACATGAGCCCATTTGGACATCTAATCTAGTTCTCTGGGTATACTATGTCGGAACACACCTGTAAGACAGGCTGGCCATCTTAGCCAGTTTGCATTCATCTTATGACCCCTAAGTGGTGCTATGGTTCTTAGGTCCACACATTTCCACATCTTCTTCAAGGTATATCTTAACTACAAATAAAAAGATGTGGATGGAAAAATATGACTGATTATTATAATATCTTTATAAGCTGAAAGCCATGAAGAGCTCAGCCACAATCGCCCACCTTTGTGTCACGTAGGGCTACGCCCCCTCTCCTAGCTGTCACTCTGGTTTCCCTGTTCCCTCGTGTCTGTGTTGTTCCCTGCTCCTGGATCCCGCCCTGCTCGTCTGTTTCTATGGTTTCCCCTCGTCTGCCACGCCCGTGTCGTCATTGTTATCACCTGTTCCTAGTTTAGTTCAATGTATTTATAGTCCCAGTGTCTCCCATGTCAAACGTGGTTCCCCATTTGTTCCTGCCTGTTCTGTTTCCCTGCCTGGTTTTGTGAGTACTCCTTGTCTCAGTATGTCGTTGCTTGTTCAGTGTTCGGACTCCCTCAATGATCTGACTCGCGCTATCCTTTTTGACCCTGATTTTGGAATTTCCCTTAATAAATCTCGCTCTTCTCAGCGTTTGTGTTTGCCTCCCTGTTCTGCCTCATGCAGTTCGTTACATAACAACCGATCTAACAAGGACACAGCGAGGGAGTGAGACTCCGGTGAGTTTAGTCGCTGTGACGAGTTGTTGGCTACTTCCGTGCAGTTTAACTCTCGTGTGTTACAGTGCGAATGAGCTGAAGACAAGAATTCCCCTGGCGCTGTGGGAACAAGGAAGTCTCGTCACACACCGAAGAAAGCGCAGTCACTTTCAGTTTCGACTGGCTTTTGTTTTGTTTTTGTTTTTTTATATATACATATATTGTTTTACTATTGTTTTTTTTCTTTTATCCTGTAAAGCACCTTGTGATTTTTATCTTGAGAGGTGCTCTATAAATAAAATTTTACTTACTTACTTACTTGTGCTATGTGTTTGCCCGGCTTGGTGAACACTACAGGGAGGAGCAACCTGTAGTGCAAGTTGCGGGCAGATGGAATGAGTGCACAGACAAGCGTTTGCTTAACCCTCGGTTGGCTCTCAATGGCTTCTGCGAGCTCCCGACGCCTCAAGGTAGGCGGAGCCAACGCAGAGAGAGCAACCGAGAGGCTTGTGTATTCTTGAGTATTCTTCCAGGCTCACCCAGGACCCCGTGGAAGAGGACCTCCCTCCACTGATCCCGCCAGCTACTCCACACAAGACCCCCAAGAAATTTTGGGGGGGGGGGGGGTCCCGCCCCCCGAGGACGTCGGCTTGGTGGCCCCGCCCCCCGTGGACGTCGGTTTGGCGGTCCCACCCCTCGAGCGCATCTCCTCGCCTCAGCGGCCTGTTCCCGCGACCCGGAGGGGGTCAACCACGCCTCCTGTTACCGCAACCCGGAAGGGGTCTACCACGCCTCCTGTTCCCGCGACCCGGAAGGGGTCTACCACGCCTCCTGTTCCCGCGACCCAGAAGGGGTCTACCACGCCTCCTTTTCCTGTGACCCAGAAGGGGTCTACCACGCCTCCTGTTCCGGTGACCCAGAAGGGGTCTACCACGCCTCCTGTTCCGGTGACCCAGAAGGGGTCTACCACGCCTCCTGTTCCCGCGACCCGGAAGGGGTCGTCGCCGGTTCCTGTTCCCGCTGCCCGTCTGCCGGCCCCGCCTGCTCCCACTGGCCATCAGCGGACCCTGCCTGTTTCCCCTGAGACTGTGCTGCCCACGTGTGGGCTTGGACAAAATGTGCTTCCTACACTGCCCTGTGATTCTGCCTCTGTGCCCATGTTCCTCTTGCTCCCCAGTCCTGTTCCTGGTTTTGTATTGGTTCCTGTTCCCATGGTTGTGTCTGTCAAGGTCTGTATTCCTGTTGCCATGTCTGTTTCTTGTAGTGTCATCTCTGTCCCTGTCCCCGTGTCTGTTCCCCAAGTCATTACCCACTTTGTGCCCGTGCCTGTCTCTATTGTCAATGGTGTTGTAATGACAAAATTTCCTTAATTGCCTAAATGGGGTTCATTAATTAAACCACTTCGTGCGTGCAGCCTAAGGGTTTCTGTCTCGTCTCCATGTCCAATGCTTAACCGCTATTCGTATTAGTTCAGTGTACTCACAGACCAGTTGAGCTTCTTTTTTTGGGTTTCTTTTATTCTTGTCGACTTGGTAACACAAAAGTATCTTGGTACAAACACAAAAATAAACATAAAGGGAAAATATATCGCTTAATCAAGCACCATTTGTCTTCTTTTAAGGCATGGGGCACACAGGCACGGTCAAAAAGCTATACGCCTTCATTGCTGCACGAACTTCAACTAAAAACTCCACCCCCCCACGTCTTGTTAATCATATTTATCCCACCAGACCCTGCTAACCAATCAAAACTCAGCATTAACATTATGCTTCTAAACAAGAATATTTAAACTACAACTAGTCTAAAACAATGCTAAACATTATTCTGGCATATAGAGATTCAACAAATACTCATCAAAATCCCTTTCAATAATTTGGCTCTAACATTTCCAGCCCCTAATTGTAAGACATGAACGCTGACAATTACTCACTATACTACTAAATATGGAGCCAAATACACACACATTAGGTATTACCTGACAATAAAATGCACGTCATTTGCATAACATTCAGAAATGTACAATATTCACATTCCTTCCCCCTTTTTTTTTTTACTCATGTGTCCTGTTCGCAAATAAGGCAAAGTTTGTCAACAGGTCTTTCTAAAGTGTTGGTCTTTGTCTTGATGACTACACACCGCACAAGACCCTTGGCGTCTGGAATGACCCGTTGAACCCTCCCCAGTACCCATGAACTTCTGGGTGCAGTATCATCGACGATTATGATGATGTCCCCGGCACTCAAGTTGTTTCTTGATGCTGGTCCATTTCTGCCGCTCCTGCAGCATGGGTAGATATTTGTTTGACATCCTTGTTTGACATCAAATGGTCCAAAGTAGTCGACCCCCACGCTAGTGAAAGCAGGGTTGGCAGGCAGAAGTCTGTCTTCTGGCAAGTCTGCCATTTTCTGCTCTAAAGGTTTGCCTTTAACTTTCCTGCAGATCACACACCTTGATAAAAACTTTCTCACTACTGAGTTGGCAGAGGGTATCCAATATTTTTGTCGTAGCTGGGAGAGCATATAAAGTCTCCCGCAGTGTCCAACTCTTTCTTGTCTCTCAAGATCAATGTGGTGACATGTAGGTCTTTCAGAAGGATTGCTGGATGTTTTGTGTGCTCAGGCATAGCTGCAGCAGAGAGACGACCTCCGACTCTCAAGACACCTTCATGAAGCTCTGGATCAAGTTTCCGCAAGCTACTGGTTTTCTTTACACTGTTGCCTTTCTATAGCATGGTGATCTCTTCCTGGAAACTTTCATTCTGACAGAACTTGATGATCTCTGTTTCTGCCTGTGTTAGGTTTTCCAAGGTAAGCGTTGTTGTCATTGGTTTCTTGTCTTGTTTGTTCGTATTGTCTGTGTCTGTTTGCTCTTTCCTTTTTCTGCAGCGTTGAAGAAGCAGGTCTTTGAACTTGAGAACCCACGCCACAGCTCTTTTCAAATGGTACCAGTTTGAGTAACGGTTGAACAGTTTGTTCACAAAATGAACATCTTCAGCAGCGCTTGTGTGACAAACTGTGGCAGTGTGTCTCACTTCATCGTCATTTTCATCACCTTCTGCTTTATCAGGCCAGCAATGTTCTGGTTCTTTCAAAAAAGCTGGTCCCTGGAACCAGCTTGTGTTCTTCATGAATTTGGTTGGTGCCATCCCTCGGGATGCACAATCGGCGGGATTAGTTGACGTGTCAACTAGGGATGCAAATTATCGATTAATTCATTAATCGTTAGTTGACTGATCTTATCTATCGATCTCGATAAGCTGCGTTTTTCACCTGAATTTCAGTGTTTCAATAGGGCTTTTAAAAATATCAGCTAAATATACTGCTCAAAAAAATTAAGGGAACACTAAAATAACACATCCTAGATCTCAATTAATAAAAATCTTTGAAATCAGTTGAAAATCTCTCATTTCTACCTGTTGTCTGTTCCATTTGCACAAGAGCAGTTGAAATTGATTCACAATCAGTGTTGCTTCCTATCTGAACACGAAGTGTGGATGACTTGGAGTTACATTGTGTTGTTTAAGTGTTCCCTTTATATTTTTGAGCAGTGTAGTTAAAACACTTTGTTCAAAAAGTATATATTATATTATGATAATTATATTGTATTATATTATATATTGCTCAAGTAATTATGCATGAGGAAATTATGGTATAACAAAATACATTCTTTCATTTTAAAAAAGGAATAAATTAAGGACTGGCTCAGTTCAATTTGAAACATTAGACATTAAAAAAAATGTTTTAAAAAAAGAAGAAATTAAATAGAGAGCCAAACAGAATATTATTGAGCCCATGTTTGGACAATGTTTCTAGCTTTGTAGTAAACACATGCTGTAACGCGACCGGAGAGTGCCCAAGTTTCCACAACATCATTGAGCTTGTCAGTTAAACTGTCAGCGGTGTGTCTATCCGACATGTTCGTCGTAATCAGCACTGCAGATTTTAGCTGCCAGTTCTCGTCAGTGTAGTGGCACGTCACAGTAATGTAACTTTCTGTTGTTAGAGCCGTCCAACAATCTGTTGTAAGGGCTACAGTAGTAGCAGTAGATAGCTTTGTTTTTAGCTCACTCGTATTTTTTTGTAGCGAGCTTCGAAAACGCTCGCCTTCCCAGTGTAGCTGTGATTTTAGGTTGACCAGGTGCACTGGTGATATGTAGGACAGCTGCATGCATGGTGTTCAAATGATAATTGAGTGAGCTAGTGGAACTGTTGTACTTCAATACCGCATTACACACAGAACATTTGACTTCTTTGCCTAAATTAACAATGTTGAAATTGTAGCGACTACTACTCCTCGCAGCGAATTCCCTAACAGACAGGCACTTGGCCCTTTAAGTGACACTGGGAGAGCGGCGCCTGCGCGCGCCAGGGGAGGGGAAGAGAACAGTGCTATTGTTTGAGTTGTGTGGAAAATAAAGTTTCCCTCCTTGGGATTTTCTGGATTACGCAGTTTCTGCCTCGTTTCCCGAACACGCTTCAAAATGGTCCCACACCGCACGTCTTTTCGCCCGCTTCATTTTGTTTTCCACTCTGGTCTTTCGCGACACGTGTTCACCTCTCGTTCTTACACTCTGTTCAAGTTAATACAGGAGCGCTCTCTAATGATTAATCGTGATTAATACATTTTGATCGAGTAACGTCTTAATCGACAATCGAAAGTCGATTAATCATTTGCATCCCTAGTGTCAACATACCTCCATTGTTGGGGTGTGGTCAGCTCTCTGATTACTGAGATGCGATTCCCAACAAATGTCTTAAAGCGAAGCTTTTCGTTCTCAATGTATTTTAGCACAGTTGTACTCTCAGTCCAAAACAAAGAATCGAGTAGATCCATCTGGAGCTCACTTCTCAGCATCTTGTCTGTCTTTACTGCAACCATCGCTGCTGTCAGCTCAATACGTGGGATAGTGACCTGCTTGGTTGGAGTCATGCGGGATGTGCCCTTCACAAAAGCACAATGAGCATGTCCATCTTCCCCAGTCAAGCGTAGGTAAGAAACTGTTCCATACCCACTTTCACTTCCATCAGAAAAATGGTGGAGCTGTGCTGTTGCGACAGGCCTAAATTCCACTGGTTTCACACATCTAGGTATGGTCACAGCTGACAGCTGGCTTAATTCTTTCAGCCAATTGTTCCATTTTTTACTGAGCTGTTCTGGAATCTTTTCATCCCAAGCAAGTTCCTCTTTGCACAGATTTTGCATTATCAACTTTGCGCACAGTGCTGTTAGGTCTTTGTACAGCTTCACTGCCTGATCTTCACTGGCAAATGATGTCAGTGAGTCATCGACATAGAAGTTATTCAGTATTGAGTTCACAGCTTCTTGTGACGACTTGCTGCGGTTTTCCTCAGCCGTTCTTCGAAGTGCATAGTTTGCGCAACTAGGAGAAGAAGTCGCACCAAAAATGTGGACTGTCATCCTGTACTCAACAATGTCTTGACTTAAATCCCCTGCTGGCCACCACAGGAAGCGCTGCAGGTCGGTATCATCTTCAGGAATACGGACTTGATGGTACATGGCCTCGATGTCTGCAATAATGCCAATTGGTTCTTGCCTGAAGCGGAGAAGGACTCCTATCAACGAGTTTGTTAAATCCGGTCCCTGAAGTAGCTCACTGTTCAGTGAGATTCCCTGGTAACTGGCTGCACAGTCGAAGACAACGCGGAGCTTCTTCTTCTGTGGGTGATATACCCCGTGGTGGGGAATATACCACAGTTTTCCATCATGGCGGTTCAGTTGCACCTTAGGAATCTCAACAGTGTACCCCTTGCTCCGCATGTTGTTCATAAAGGCTGTATATTCTTCATGGAACTCAGGATTCCGTTTCAACTTGTTCTTGAGATTCAATGCACATTGTAACACTGAACTGCGATTGTTCGGCATTTGGACACACAACTTCTTTGTTGGCAGACTGATGTAGTAATGTCCATCCATAAGACAGGCAGAGTTGGACACAGACTCCATGAATTTGTGATCCTCTTGAGACATTTGAGACATCACAGTGGCGTTCAGGAAAATCATGGTTATACTGCTGTATAAGCAGACGTTCCACACTGTCGATGGCTATTCTGTTCACAGCAGCATGTGATTGTGCATAATGGGCAGCTGCGGTGTCTTTCTCTCTAAGCGGCCCATTCAGGATCCAACAATTGCAGTTTTCACAGCATATGGTCCGTTGTTCTTACTTGGGATCACTTTCCATGGTTCCAAAATAGTGTACTCTTTGGTTCCAATGAGAAGCTCCACTCCAGCATCGATCTGAGGCAGCCTAACCTCACTGAGGTACGGCCACTTGTCAATCTCTCTCTGAAGCGGAATGTTCTCTTGAGACACAGGGATGCTCTTCTGTTTATAGACCTTTGACAATGCAATGAAGTTGTTATCTTCAATGCTACTGACCTCCAAGTCTGTGAGAACGTAGCTTTCCACCTTGCCCTTGGAATTGATGGTACCCAACATGAGATCAGTGCGTCTGCCTTGCACATTCAGCTGCCTTGCTAAAGCTTCCATACAAAATGACGCAGAGCTGCCGGGATCCATGAACGCGTAGACCTCGACAGTCTTGTCACTCTTGCTGACTTTCACTCGCACAGGAACAATGGCAAGCACACAACTGTCTCCAGCCCCAGTACAGGCACTAGTCTCCCTTCCTTCTGACACTTCTGGTGGTTCACTGGCAGCACTGTCTTTGTTGGCCTCAGTTCCAACTGGTTTCTCCTTTGTTGCCTCCTTAGAGAAATGCAGCAGGCTTGGATGCTTCATAGCGCAAACATCGCATGTCATCTTCTTCTTACAATCCTTGCTCAGATGACCTTTCACTAGGCAACTGAAGCATAGTCCATTCTTCTTCAAGAAGTCCACTATGTCGCTATGAGCCTTTTCTTTAACCTTGCGACACTCCTGCAACGTGTGGTTCTTTCCACAAAACAGGCAGGGCCTGGTAAAGGCACTGCTGAGTGACACACCTGACTTTGGCTTTGTGTTGCTTGACTCACTTCCACTAACTTGGTCAACTTTAGTAGCAAAACTACTTCCTTGCCGTCCTTCTTTCTTTAGTTTGTTTCCCTGCTGGGATTTCTTTGTGACCTTATCTGTGGTTGTGGCGTCAATATCTCAGAAAAGTGGGTCAGACACAATCTTTGCTTGACGTTCCACAAAGCTCACCAGCTCTGTGAATCTTGCTCTTTTGTTGCTCTTCTCCTGGATGTCATAAGCGTGAACTCTCCATCTTTCTCGTAACTTGAACGGCTTCGAAATGATGGCCCTCATGGTAGTGGGGTTGTCCATCTCTTCCATATAATCTAGATCTTCCATGGCATTACGACAGCTTACCAGGAACACAGAGAATGCACTCAATACTTTACTATCCTCTGCCTTGATCTGAGGCCAGTTAAGACACCTTCTCAATTAGTGCCGTAGCCACTTTCAGCTCATTGCCATACCTTTCTTGCAGCAGCTTCAAAGCCTTATCGTAGCCGCGTTGTTCAGGCATATGCTGACAGCTCCTCACTAGCTCACGAGGTTCACCTCTGGTGTACTGATCTAAGAAATATAGCTTGTCAGCATTGTTGTCTGCTCTGGAGTCAATGGCATGAAGGAAGGCTCTCATAAACGTCCTGTACTCCATCGGGTCTCCCTGGAACACTGGCACGTCTCTTTGTGGTAAGCGGAAAAGCTATTGGTTCCTTGCAAGCATCTCCGTGACGGCTGTCTGTCTTTGGATCATGCTGTACATCTCGCTAGTACCTGTGTCTTGGTACGAAATACCTCTGGGTTGCACAGGCGGTTGCAGCATAGCTCTGGGTGGCTCCAGTGTCGGCTGCTGTGGAGCTCTGGACTGCTTCGGTGTGGCGCCGGCTGACGCTCCTGGCTTACCAGTAGGCATCTTGTATGTAAGTCTTTCAGTGAATAGCCTTACACTGTCAGTGAATCTTGGCGTGGCTGAAATGTTTTGCATATCACCATATCCATCTTCAATATTGGAATCAATAAGTGGCACTGGTGCTGCTTTGGCCCCACTCACGCGAGACAATCGCCCTTCAGATTCTTCATACACCTTTACTTTGGCCATAGATACATGGTACAAACACAAAAATAAACATAAAGGGAAAATATACCGCTTAATCAAGCACCATTTGTCTTCTTTTAAGGCATGGGGCACATAGATACGGGCACAGTCAAAAAGCTATATGCCTTCATTGCTGCACAAACTTCAACTAAAAACTCCACCCCCCACGTCTTTTTAATCATACTTATCCCACCGGACCCTGCTAACCAATCAAAACTCAGCATTAACATTATGCTTCTAATCAAGCATATTTAAATTACAACTAGTCTAAAACAATGCTAAACATTATCCTGGCATATAGAGATTCAACAAATACTCATCAAAATCACTTTCAATAATTTAGCTCTAACAGGTGTCTTTGCCTCCGTGTTTGCCTCTGCCCTGTCCCTTGGCCCCACTCCTGTGTCTGCTCCCAGTCCTGTCTTGTCCGGCCCTACTCCTGTGCCTTGCCCTGGCCCTGTCTGTCATGCCATGTCCCGGCCCAGTTCCTGGCCATTCTCCACGTCTCCTCTCTCTGCCCTGCCTCTGTCTCCGTATCCTGCCTTGTCCGGTCTTGTCCCTCCAGTCTGTCCCATAGCGTCCTGTCCCGTGTCCGCTGTCCCTCACCATGTGCTGTGGTTCCCTGTCCTGTCCTAGTCTGATTCCCTGTCTTGTCTGCCCTTGCGTGCCCCGGAGTGGCATGCTTTGAGGGGGGGTTCTGTCACGTAGGGCTACGCCCCCTCTCCTAGCTGTCACTCTGGTTTCCCTGTTCCCTCGTGTCTGTGTTGTTCCCTGCTCCTGGATCCCACCCTGCTCGTCTGTTTCTGTGGTTTCCCCTCGTCTGCCACACCCTTGTCGTCATTGTTATCACCTGTTCCTAGTTTAGTTCAATGTATTTATAGTCCCAGTGTCTCCTATGTCTGCTATCGCGTAATTTGTGTGCTTCATGTATCTTTGTTCTAGATTTCTGACTATTGTAGTGATTCGTGGTTCCCCGTTTGTTCCTGCCTGTTCCGTGTCCCTGCCTGGTTTTGTGAGTACTCCTTGTCTCAGTATGTCGTTGCTTATTCAGTGTTCGGACTCCCTCAATGATCTGGCTCGCGCTATCCTTTTCAACCCTGATTTTGGAATTTCCCTTAATAAATCTCGCTCTTCTCAGCATTTGTGTCCGCCTCCCTGTTCTGCCTCGCGCAGTTCATTACACTTTGGTTGTTGTAGAGGTGGTAATCTCTCAGACCCTCTCAGCAAATATTTCCATTTGGGTCAAGGGAGTTTCACAGAATGTGTTTTAAACACAGGAAATGCTGTTAATGAAATATGTCTGTACTGTCAATCATGATTCAATCTGAAATGGTTTTTTGATCACTAATCATGGCTACACTGATTTGAAAGTCCTGTTGCAGAGGTAACAAGTCACTTTGCATAATGAACTTACTACAATTTATGTTATATTGATATCATAAACCATGTGCATAAAGTTCACATTTATATAAAAATGCCAGTTAATATGCTTTTGGCACTGGAAAGTGAATTGTATGTACATATACGTGAATCTCAAATTCAAATTTCAGATCATCTGGGAACAATATCGGTGCTCATTTAGAGAAAGTGTTGCATCTAAGATCTGCTTTTCATAGATATTTTTGACTCTGTAGCTTTCAACCAGTTACACACATACCCAAATGAAGCATCCCAGTGCTTCAAGAACTGTGTAGAGCAGGGGTGCTCATTACGTCGATCGCGATCAACCGGTCGATCGCGAAGGAAGTGTCGGTCGATCGCGAAGGAAGTGTCGGTCGATCGCGTCACATAAAATAGTAGTAGATTAATCGCACATCTGCACTGACGGTTGTATTTTGATTGACATTCACGGTAGCCAATCTGCAATCCACTCAACAAATTACGTTCGCCACAACCCCGCTCAACAAATTACGTATTTTCTGCATTTGCACTAGATTCGGCAAAGTTCACATCGCGCCAGAACAGCTGAACAACACACACTTATAATAATTTAATGCCTCCCCTCATAAAATTCCAGACATTTAAAGACATTTTTAGGCCTTGAATATGGAAAACTAAATTTAAGACATTTTAAGACTTTTTAAGGACCCACGGGTACCCTGAGTATGCCGCATGCAGTATGTGACCAAAATGAAATTTTCCAGTACACGAAACATACCCGGATGACCTACTACTTCCGCAAAATATTCCAGTACGCGAACAGAGCTATCTTCGTGGTGTACTGCATCCCATCACGCTACATTCACGTGACCCCGTAGTATGCTTTGCTTTTGTCGCATACTGGAAACTGTACTGCATACTACTACGAGGACCAGGACCAGTATGCAGTATCCAGTATATACTGAGTCCAGTATGCAGTATCCAGGATGTAGTAGTCTATTTCGAACACAGCCAATGTCTCAGTGAGCCCTCATGACTGTGGTCACCTCTGAATCACTCCCTTTAGTTATGCTGCTATAGATTAGCCTGCCAGAGCCACATGCTAATCACTGGCTCATGAGATATGTATGTCTGTTTAAATCAATGGTTGTCTAAATTTATGTTCACATGCTCTTTTATTTTATATCTTGGTTGCATGCTTCTACCAGTGGATGTGCTGATGCTAACTCCTACCTGAGGCTCACCATCTGCATTGAAGGGACTGTGACTACTCGGCCTGGGGTTAAAACTAAAACGATATTTAAACTATAAATACAGACTTCTGCTAGCGGGCCGCCCAATGGAGGATGGGTTCCCTTTTGAGTCTTGGTCCTCCCGAGGTTTCTTCGTAATCCCTGCCATTTTAGGGAGTTTTTCCTTGCCTCTGGCTTGCTCATTAGGGATCTGCACCCATATGATTATAAAGTTGCTTTGTGACAACATGTGTTGTAAAAAGCGCTATAAAAATAAATTTGAGATTGACATTGGGCAGGTTTACATTAGTTAGTAATGGGCACCCTGGCCCTGAAAATTACGGTATTTCAGGATTTCCTGTTTCTGACTTCCTGTTTTGTTTCCTCCACCTGTTTCTGGTTCTTAGTTAATTTCACTTTAACTATAACTGAACACATCCTCTAATGCCTGATTTGGTTGTAATAGCCTTCAAATAAGTAAATGTTACTGTTAAGTTGATCGTGTTTCCTGCTCATCTCGCTGTGTCCCGTCGTTCCACTCAAAAGATGATTTCCTTCCGTAAAACTCAAGCTGTTGATCCTCCCCTTCTCATCCAGTCCATTTCTTCTGGCCTTCCTGTTGGCTCTGCACCTTCTTCTCCTGAAGCTCAAGCTCTGAGGTTAAATGAAGCTCTATCTGTGTCTCTAAATGCTCTAGCTCCCCTGATGAATATGATTCAACCATATTCTATGGTTGACTCGCGACATGTGAAGGTGAAAGATCCCGCACTGTGGAGGAGAACGTATGGGAGAAGGAGATTTTCACCCAGAGAAATTTGAAATATAATTTAAACTTTATAATTTGAAAGTTTATTTTTAACTACAGCCGAAACTGAGCAGCGCACCGGTAAGGCAGAGCAACGGCTCTGCGTTTCTAATGGCAACGGAGTAGCAGCGACTGGACAGTTGTTAGCAAGCGTTAACACAACAAAACAACAAAAACAACAAAATAACGGTGCCGACACATACAACTGACAACAGACAGACAGACGGTTAAGGACAACATCACCCAAAAATGAAAAAAATACGGTTTCCAACGGCCATTTGTTAAGTAGAACTTACTTCCCTACCCAGCTAAGTAGAACTTACTTCCCTACCTACCAAACCATTGAGACTGTGTCTGTTAACCGTGGCAGATATAGGAATAACAGGGCGATATGTTTTAAAAATCTAATTAAAATTAAATAAATAATCAACATGAAGTGAGCAGCAATATTAAGCTAAGGCTAGGACTTCTAAACATTAGATCGCTTGCATCAAAAGCTGTGATAGTAAACGAAATAATCTCAGATAACAGACTAAATGCACTCTGTTTAACAGAGACATGTGCTAGAGTAAACGAATATGTAAGTTTTAATGAAGCAGCTCCTCCTGGATACAGTTATGTTCATCAGCCCCGTATCACAGGGCGTGGAGGTGGAGTAGCCACAATATATGACAAAGACATCGGTTTTAATGTAAAACCAACCACCTCTATTAACTCATTCGAAGCTTTGATAGGTGAAATAGGCAATAATCTCATAGGCAATAAAACAAAGCTTAAACTAGTGACCATCTATCGACCACCGGGTCCTTACTCAGAATTTCTTAAGGAATTTGCTGAGTTTCTTTCGGAATTAGTCCTAACAATTGAAAGATTTGTAATTGTGGGTGATTTCAACATTCATTATGAAAATAAATCAGACCCACTGAAAACCGTGTTCGATTCCATCCTAGAATCAGTAGGTATCAGACGTGTGGACTCGAGTCACATGACCAATCACTAAACTGATGACTTGTGACTTGACTCGACAACATCACTGAAGACTTGCGACTTGACTTAGACTTTACCTTTACTGACTTGGACTTGGAATCGGACTTGAGCTTTAAGACTTGAAAAGACTTGAAATCCTTATTTTAACATAATAAATAAGTAATATAGAATCACATAACTGGATCATTTTGTATTAAATGGTGCCGTAAAATGTGAACTGCTCAGCTCAGTTTATCCGTAACCGATCGGGGGAGAGGGGGAGGGGGGCAGCAGCGTTGAATTTGTGCAGAGAGGACAAGCAACATGCTCCCACAAATTATCCTGTTCAATCATAAAGATTATGCTGTTGTGAATAAAAGAAGAACTGCGACATGCAAGACATGTGGAGTCAGGATAAGAGATGGAGATGCAGCCACTTTAAACATTTGAGGCTGCACAAACAAAAGTAAGTCTCTGCTATGTATATTTAACATAATGCTATAACGGTTAGCTAGCTAGCTGGGATGTGATAACTCAAGGGTCGGAAATTAAGGGTCCACATGAGCAACTTGACTTGTGTGAGCAGTCCGCACCAACGATAATTCGAAAGGCCGGGGGGGTTAGGTGACGATGACAGTTGCAACGACATCTCACTCAAGCGAACCGAAACACTCAAACGCCTAACGTTAGTTAGTCTGACTAACAATATGCTACTAATCAACTGCATCAATTGTGTTAAATATTGAAATTACATCTGGTGACTTGACTAGGACTTGAAGTTTAAGACTTGGGACTTGACTCGAGACTTGCTTGTATTGACTTGGGACTTGACTCGAGACTTGATTGTATTGACTTGGGACTTGACTCGAGACTTGACTGTGAAGACTTGAGACTTACTTGTTACTTGCAAATTAGTGACTTGTTCACATGTCTGGTAGGTATAGCCCAAAATGTGACAGGACCTACTCACCGCTGTAAACACACCTTAGACTTAATACTTACTTACGGGTTAAACATAGAATATTTGGCAATTATCCCCCAAAATGACGCCATTTCAGATCATTCCCTACTGATATATGAAATAGCTTTATACGATGTACATCAGATGCACCATATAAAAACCACACGCACCATCACATCCGACACCGCAGCAACATTTATAAACATACTACCAGAGCTACCGAACACTATGCCACTGCAGCCCAATGAATTGGAACAGGCAACACAACAGTTTTATTCAACACTCAGCAATACCTTAGACAGTGTAGCTCCAGTTAAAACAAAATTAATTAGGGAGAAAAAGCTTGCACCATGGTATGATGACCACACTCGTCTTTTAAAACAGGCAGCTCGAGCAGCAGAGCGCACATGGAGATCCACCTCACTAGAAGTGTTTAGAATCGCATGGAAAGACGCCGTAGTCAAATATAAACATGCCCTAATAAAAGCTAGAGCCTCATATTATTCGACACTAATAGAAAACAACAAAAATAACCCTAGAATTCTCTTTGTGACTGTATCAAAACTAACAAGAAATATCAATGACACTAGTTCTCAGGGTTGCCAACTCTCACGCATTGAGCGTGAGACACACGCATTTGACCGTTTTCACACGCTCTCACGCCACACTTCCGATATCTCACGCTGAAACCACAAGCCACCTCCTCCAGGTTAAAATCTCACTCCAAGCGAACGTCCAAAGTTGGCAACCCTGAGTTCTAATACGGCACTTACACACACTAGTGATGAATTTTTAAACTTTTTTAGTAATAAAATTGATATTATCCGACTACAGAGTCATAATACATCACAGCCTAACCTCCAATACAACCCCAGTAGTATAGGTATTACTAACTACGCATCCGAAAATATTACTGAGCTAAATGGCTTCGATCCTATATTGCAAAAAGAGCTCACAACACTAATTCATTCGTCTAAGCCTACATCATGTATATTCGACCCAGTTCCAACCCGTCTATTCAAAGGCCTACTCCCAACTATTGCAGGGCCCTTACTTAATATGATTAACAGTTCCCTTAACCTAGGATATGTGCCCAAACAATTAAAATGCGCCGTAATTAGACCCTTGATTAAAAAACAGAATCTTGACCCGCAGATTCTAGCCAACTATAGACCAATTTCTAATCTCCCATTTATCTCTAAAATTCTAGAAAAAGCAGTTTACAATCAGTTAAACCATTATCTCCAATCAAATAGTATCCATGAAAAGTTCCAATCAGGATTTAGACGGAACCACAGCACTGAAACAGCTTTACTCAGGGTAGTGAATGATTTACTAATATCGTCAGATAATGGGCTCATCTACTGTTAGATCTTAGCGCAGCTTTTGATACTGTAGACCACAACATTTTGCTGGATTGACTAGAAAACACGGTAGGTATTAAAGGAGTTGCACTCTCCTGGTTTAGATCATATCTGACCGACCGCTTCCAATGTGTAAGTGTTAATAATAAAACATCTAAATCTGTTCAGGTTAAATATGGTGTCCCACAAGGGACAGTCCTAGGACCACTTCTATTTACACTTTACATGTTACCCTTAGGCAAGATTATGCATAAGCACGATATCAGTTTCCACTCCTACGCAGAAGGATAATATCCTATATTTATCGGCTAAACCCGATGATTTAGGAGTAAACAGTAAAATCGAGAAGTGTGTAGAAGAGATAAAACATTGGATGGCGTGTAACTTTCTAGCACTAAATCCAGATAAAACAGAGCTAATAATAGTTGGGTCTAGGGCAGCGAGAGACAAGAGCATTGAATCTACATTCCTTTACTATAACCCCCAGCGCAGAGGTAAAGAAGTTAGGTGTTACAATAGACCCAGATCTCTCGTTCGATTCACACATTAATAATATAACTAGGGTAGCGTTCTTTCACTTGCTCAACATTGCTAAAATTAGAAATATATTAAATACTAGTGATGCGGAAAAACTAATCCATGCATTCATATCCTCTCGCCTAGATTATTGCAATAGTCTTCTAGCTGGATGTTCTGGTAAATCGATAAACAAACTCCAGCTGGTTCAGAACGCAGCAGTGCGAGTTTTAACGAAAACAAAAAAATTTGATCACATTAGTCCTGTACTATCGTCATTACATTGGCTGCCAGTTAGATTCCGTATTGACTATACAATACTTTTATTAACATATAAAACACTGCATGGCTTAGCTCCAGAGTATCTTATTGAACGTATTGATCATTACAATCCAGCACGTTCACTTCCTTCACAGGATGCAGGGTTATTAACTGTTCCTAGGATCAAAAAGATCACAGCAGGTGGAAGAACCTTTTCTTTTAAAGCTCCACAACTGTGGAATAATCTTCCTGCCTTTATTCGAGGCTCACTAAAGACTTATCTGTTTAGTTTGGCCTTTGAATAATCTGTTACATATTTACCACATCACATATCTTTCTTCTCCAAAGGTTCACTTGGGGAGTAACACTGCAGTTGGAGCCTACAATACCAGTATCATCACTCCGACATGGAATGAAAACCTGGCGTTCATCATAAGACATTTAAATTGACAATATCAACACCCAGAACTTTCATTCGAGTTACCTTATACTTAGCCTGATTGTGTGATCTATTTGTAACTTGTGTATTCATCTGTATAATTTGGTTTTGTGTAATTTGTGTGTTAACAGGCCACCCAATGGAGGATGGGTTCCCTTTTGAGTCTTGGTCCTCCCAAGGTTTCTTCCTATTCCCCACCATCTAGGGAGTTTTTCCTTGCCACTGTCGCCTTTGGCTTGCTCATTAGGGTTCTGGACCTATAGTATTGTTAACCTTGTAAATCCTGTAAAGCGGTTTGTGACAACATATGTTGTGAAAAGCGCTATACAAATATATTTGATTTGATTTGAATTGAATTGAAAACCAAAACTGTTTCCATTTCCACCTCTGCTCCGTGGTTTACTAGTGAGCTCCGTACTATGAAACAGGTTGGTCGTCGTCTGGAGCGACTCTACAATAAGTCGAAGCTAACCGTCCATGCTGAGGCTTATAAACAACACATATCCTCTTATAAAGATGCCTTACGCACCGCCAAATCAACCTATTTTTCTAGCCTTATTAACAATCATCACAGCACAAACTCCCGTCATCTCTTTTCTATGGTCATCAAGCTTTTTAAATGCCCTGACAGCACGTTTGCTGCTTCTTCTGAGCTCTGCAACACATTTGTTTAATTCTAAAATTGTAAACATTACCAGTTCCCTGTACTGTACTGCTGTCATCCCTTTCCTACCTTCTCCTTCTCACCCTCCTGACCTCAATCCACCATCTTCTTCGTTTACTGCTTTTAACATTGTTGAATCTTCCTTCATCTCTAACCTGATTACCTCATCCAAGAACACAACTTGGTCTCTTGATCCTCTCCCTACAACCTTAACAAAATCCTGTCTGCCTGTCTTGGTCCCTCATCTCACCGTCCATATTAATCAATCACTGCTCCTTGGCCAGGTTCCTTCTATCTATAAGATTGCTGCCGTTACGCCTATTCTTAAAAAACCTGGCCTTGACCCATCCGACCTAAACAATTACCGTCCAATATCTAACCTTTCCTTTCTGTCTAAAATTCTTGAACGAACTGCTGCCAGTCAGTTACAAGATTACCTTACATTAAATAAACTCTTTGAACCGTTCCAGTCTGGTTCTCGCCCATTCCACAGTACTGAAACAGCTCTAGCCAAAGTCACTAATGATCTCCTCGTGTCTGCTGATGCTGGTGCTTTGAACATTCTTTTATTGCTTGATCTAAGTGCAGCCTTTGACACGGTGTGTCATTCTATTCTTCTGTCAAGGCATGAACTTGGCATTGTTGGTACTGTTCTGGATTGGTTCTCATCCTATCTGACTGACAGGCAGCAGTTTGTCACCCTCTCTGTCCATACTTCCTCAATCTCTCCTGTTTCTCAAGGAGTCCCACAAGGGTCTGTTCTTGGACCTCTCCTCTTTATTCTGTACATCCTTCCCTTTGGACACATACTGCGTCGCTATAATCTGGACTTTCATTTTTATGCAGATGACACCCAGATTTACCTCAGCACCAAGTCACTTCAAAATACACCCCTTTCTGTCTTAGAGTCCTGTCTCTCTGAAATCAAGAACTGGATGAAACATAACTTTCTTATGCTCAACAGTGATAAAACTGATCAAAACTCATTCTTATTGGATCCAAATCAACCCTCAATAAAACTCCTCCTTTCATCTTCCACATTGATGATGTTTCTATCTCCCCGTCCCCCTCATCCGAAATCTGGGTGTCATCTTTGATTCCACCCTATCTTTCACTGCTTACATTAACTCTGTCGTTAGAATTTCATTTTTTTCACCTTCATAATATTGCTAAAATCAGATAATCTCTTTCTCAGTCTGCTGCTGAGGCTCTTATTCACGCTTTAATTTCCAGTCGTCTTGACTACTGTAATTCACTCCTATCAGGTATCAGTTCTTCCTCCATTCATAAACTCCAGATAGTTCAGAACTCTGCTGCCCGTCTCCTCACCCACACTCGCGCACGTCACCACATCACCCCCGTCCTTCAAAGTCTCCACAGGCTCCCTGTCAAATACCATATTCAGTTTAAACTCCTTCTTTTGACCTACAAAGCCCTTAACCATCTTGCACCTTCTTACTTATCTGATCTTCTTCTTCCCTACGAACCATCTCGCTCCCTCAGGTCTTCAGTGTTGTCACCTGGTCCTTGTCTAGTTCCATGTATATTAGTCCCTGTGTCTCCCATGTCTGTATCGGTCATTTTGTTCATTTTGGTAATCCCTGGTCATCGTTATTGCTGCCGTTTGTGGATTGGTGTTCTGTCTTCGCTACCGTCTGGTATTTACGTTCTCCGTTGTTTTACTCCTTGTTCTTGTTCCCTGCATCGTTCGTTTTGTTCTCGTGTAGTATGCCTGTGTACATTTCCTGTATGGACTGCCCTCCCAATATGACCTGCGCCTGTTATCACGACTCTGATTATGGAATTCCCTTGAATAAATCTCGCTTTCCTCAGCGTTTGTGTCCGCCTCCCTATTCTGCATCGTGCAGAACGTTACACACTGTCAACTCCACGTATACTGGTCTACTTTACTTTACTCCATTATCAGCTCCCATTATGTTACCATACTTCATGACCTCTTCCCATCTACAGCTTTATTCTTATTGTGTGTTGCCTGTATTTTTATTTTTTTTTGTTTACATCTGTCTGTTCTGTTACTCTTAAATGTAAGCGTCTTTGGGTTCCTGAAAAGCGCTATACAAAAATAAAATATTTATATTATTATTAATTATGTTGATACTATGGGTCATGCTAAATCAAGAGGCTCATAGTGAATGGATAAATAATGAGATCATAAATTTCTACAGGCAGTTAAACGTCAGTGAAGACTAAGGCAAAGCATAGATGCTGGAAATGAATCTGTAGTACTGGGTTTTTTTTGCTAAGCTCTGTGAATGACTTTGTACTCTGCAGATGTGCTCATTATGTTAGACTATACAATCTGGCTCATGGTAAACTGATGAAGCAGATTCATCTAACGCAGCAGACAGGATGATACAGGATATCAGGAGGTGTGCTCTGCAATGCATCTGTTAAGGCATATGATGCAGTAGGCTACATATGAGAAGTTATTGCAATAATTCTTCACCACAAGTTTATATATAGTATATATAACTTTAATGGTCAACATTTAACATACAATAAACTTTACTATAGCCCTACGCTCAGCATCTCATTATTGATTCATGAGAGAAATAAGGATTTTTGGGCCAAATGCAACATTAGCGTGATGAAATCTGGATATGGATGATGTGTGGTGGAGGTGTGGGTGCAGTTATCTCATTTTTTTTAACAGACAAGAACAGGGTTGCCAACTCTCACGCATTGAGCGTGAGGCACACGCATTTGACTGTCTTCACATGCTCTCACGCCACACATCCGATATCTCACGCCGAAAAAAATCCATATCTATGATTCAACGAGTTACTAGTTCGCTCTGGCGCCAACCACCAATACTTAATTTGTGTCCATTTTATGTTCGCCACCTCCCCCCCCTAACAATTTACCCTCGCAACCTCCTCCAGGTTCTCACTCCAAGCGATCTTCAAAAGCAGAGGTGGGTAGGAACGCGTTACATTTACTCCATTACATTTACTCAAGTAGATTTTTGGACAAAAATGTACTTGTAGGAGTAGTTTTAATATGAAAGACTTCTACTTTTACTTGAGTAAATATGTGAGAAAAACGCGACTTTTACTCCGTTACAATCGGATTTGCACCGCGCGCTACCGTTACTTTCGTTTTGTAAATAATTCGTCTTTTCAGTGAGAAGACTGACCAACGTCTCACCCGAGTATGAGTGACCAATCAAATGAAGCCGGTCAATCATGTGATCACATACGCAAACTTTCTCCACCGGTAGCAAGAAAGTGACCTCCAGAGCATCCCTGACCTCATACAGCCAATGTTTACATTACAAACGTGTAAAAGGACAGCTATATAATGCGCTGCAGGGTTGCCAAGTTTTCAAGATCACTTTTAGTGAGATTTAAACCGGGGTGGGGTGGGGGTTTGGGTGGTGAACGTAAATTGTTGATGGGGGGTGTAAAATGGACACAAATTCAGTATTATATCACGATCGATCGATCGCCGGTGGTTGGTGCCAGAGCGAACTAGTAACTCATTGAATCATAGATGTGGATCAGATGTAAATAAACTAGATTTTTTTCGGCGTGAGAAATCGGATCGGCGTGAGAAATCATGTAAGCGTGTGAAGACGGTCAAATGCGTGTGTTTCACGCTCAATACGTGAGAGTTGGCAACCTTGGCGCTGCCAATTGTGTCTGCAAACGTGTGGACATTTCAGCCTACAAGATCTCAACATCAAATATGAGGAAACACGATGCGATACGTTTGCTGTATGTATAATTTTGTGTAATGCTATATATCTGAGACATAACGTTTGTATGATGTAATTATTAAATGTAACACAGTGCAATACTAAAAACCAGTTCTCACACTGATTGTACACACTAGCAATATAGGATGATTAAGTTTGCTACAAATTGATTCAGTTGGTGTCAAGTTGTAGTTACACGTATTGACTGACAGTCTCATCAGTTAGTGCCTTTGTGGAACACATTAAAGTTACACAGGCCTTATAATTAGGAACAAACAAAAATACATATTATTTATAATAAATAATTTATATATATAATATTTATTTATAATAAATTATTTTTGTTATCATTAAAAGTCATTGTTTCCCGTAATTCAATTTCCCATGATGTAATTTACTGACACGAGACAGTACTCATGCATTTACTCACTACTTGAGTAGCTTTTAATCAAAGTACTTTTTTTCTTTTACTCAAGTAAATTTTTGGGATGCATACTTTTACTTTTACTTGAGTAACATTTGGTTCAAGTAACTGTACTTTTACTTGAGTAAAATTGTTGAATACTCTACACACCTCTGTTCAAAAGTTGGCAACCCTGCAAGAATGAAAAAGTCCGTTGAGCTGGTTGCATGTGGTACCACTGACAACACGTATTATGCTAATTAACAATGGCAATTAGCTTGGTCATCAAACTTGACAAGTTTTTGATAACGATGCGAACAGCAGTACTAAAACAAGTTATATGATCTCAAACTAAAAGGAAACAAACTGTTGAGTTAATCAATTATGTATATGACTGAATCAATTAATGATTGAATATTTATATATAGTGCCTTTCAAGGAACCCAAGGTCACTTTACAATGAACACACACAAGTTTTATATCTAGTCACATGCCACTGAGAAGCGGCAGCCAATCATACACAGTATCAGGGTACCCGCGGGTCCTTAAAAAGTCTTAAAATGTCTTCAATTTAGTTTTCCATATTCAAGGCCTAAAAATGTCTTAAAATGTCTGGAATTTTATGAGGGGAGGCATTAAATTATTATAAGTGTGTGTTGTTCAGTTGTTCTGGCGCGATGTGAACTTTGCCGAATCTAGCGCTAATGCAGAAAATAACCGCTCCAGGGTCCTAGTGCTAGATTCCTAGCGTTGGAGTATACGGCCTCAACAACGTCAACAATTCTCGTTCGCCAACCCCCCCCGTCTACAATTCTCGTTTTCCACCCCCCCCTCCCCGGTCAACGATGTGGAACACACCTGCTTCCCCGGTAATAGTATTATTTTTTCTTGTGAGAGGTATTAAAAAGGTCTTAAAAGTCATTGAATTTGAGATTTAAAAATGTGCAGATACCCTGAGTATACTCTGAAAGCCTCAGTCCTCTGGTGGACTGAATCAGGTACAAGGAGGGGAGAGAGGACAACACCCAGGAGGGGAGAGAGGACAACACCCAGGACAAAGCACCATCCACCACTGGGATTGGAGACACTTTTATGTGTGTTTTTCAGGTGTCACATCTTTTGTAAAAAAGTAAATTCGTTCAACAAAAGTCGGAAAAAGATGATTCCAGATAATTACATTAAATAAATAAATAAAATTCATTAACATTGGTAACATAAACATCTAGTAATATGAATATGTACAGAGTTGAATTAAAATCAGAGTCTAATTAACTACATTAACCAAGCACAAATGTAATTAACTACACTAACCAAGCACAAATGTATTTAACTACATCAACCAAGCACAAATGCTCGCAGTTAATGTGCTCCACCATCTTATTGCTACTGGTAACTTCTTTTTTGTGTAAGGGTTAGTGTTGTTGTGTGTTAGGATTAGTGTTGTTGTGTGTTAGTGTTGTTGTGTGTTAGGATTAGTGTTGTTGTGTGTTAGGATTGTTGTGTGTTAGGATTAGGGTTGTTGTGTGTTAGGATTGTTGTGTGTTAGGGTTGTTGTGTGTTAGGATTGTTGTGTGTTAGGGTTGTTGTGTGTTAGGATTGTTGTGTATTAGGATTGTTGTGTGTTAGGATTAAGGTTGTTGTGTATTAGGATTGTTGTGTGTTAGGATTGTTGTGTGTTAGGGTTGTTGTGTGTTAGGATTGTTGTGTATTAGGATTGTTGTGTGTTAGGGTTGCTGTGTGTTAGGGTTGTTGTGTGTTAGGATTCAGGTTGTTGTGTGTTAGGGTTGTTGTGTATTAAGATTAAGGTTGTTGTGTGTTAGGGTTGTTGTGTATTAAGATTAGGGTTGTTGTGTATTAGGGTTGTTGTGTGTTAGGATTAAGGTTGTTGTGTGTTAGGGTTGTTGTGTATTAAGATTAGGGTTGTTGTGTGTTAGGGTTAGGTTTATTGTGTGAATTTCTGATTACAACCTTGACTTTGACTGCATCCAAATTCTTATTAATTTATCTTAATGTTTCAGAGAATGTTTTAATCATCCACAACACTCAAAACAAAGGTTAACAAAAAAAATCATAAAAATAAAAACTCATGAAAACAGTACATTCTCAGCAATGTTATAAGGCTTATATATAAGGTTATATTTTCAGCTTGCGAGGTACTTATAAGATGACCAAGTCAGAAAGATCTACCGGGGGTTTGGGGGTTGTGAGGTGGCAAACGAAATTTGTTGTTTGTGTCGATCGACCGACACTTCCTTTTAATGAGCACCCCTGTTATAAGGTATTACAAATGATCAACCTGAAAATATAAGACTTTCCCAAATGTTACTACAAAACCAGTCAAGTCTCTGTATATGCAAATTATTACAAACATGTCAGGGTGTTATTATATTATTGTGAAATGACTGCAATATTGAGTTCCGTACACAGTGACCTATAGAAAAGAAAAGAAAAACAGTAAACAGAAAATGGACAAATATACATAAAATGTGGGATTCAAAAAGGAAAAATTTGATAAGACCTGGATTAAATGGACTGAGTACATAAGGCCCTAAAGAAAAGGATTTAATAGATTTTTAACATAAATGCACACATACACACACTTCCATTACCTTATAATCAAAGGTTACAATTTACCAGACAATAATCCTGGTGAGAGAAACATCAGGTGAGACATCAAGCTATTTCAAAGACATACCAAGTGCTTCCAGTTCTTTCTGGTGCTGCAGCGATCAGTTTCCATATCTTCTGTTCAGATGTCAGCTGAAACTACCTCCAGCTATCACAGAGGGCAGATGTGACATTCACCAAAGACAGTGACAGACATTCACTGCAGGCCAAAGACATCTTTACTGCCTACTAAGAAGGCTGTAAACTGTTTACAGTTGGCAGGCCAATATATTTTGTAACTCCGCACTGTGTACCTTTCACCCACTAATGATGAAATTGCAATTATGACAAATGTTCCATGAAAAGTTAGTCTGTTGACATGTCTGGGAGGACCATGCTAAAAGTTAACATGTTAAAACATTCTATCTGGAACAAGAACCTGAATTTTCTTTTGTTGTTGCTAGTTTATTATTTGTTATGCTGTACCCAGCAAGCACACTTAAAATACCAACTGGATAGTCTAACAGAATATCTCAAACAGTGTGGATGACTAACATGCTATGCCCTTTTCTGACAGTGAAAAGACCTTAATACTTGGGTAATATTGAGAGTGCCTTCAGCTCTAGCTAATGCGGAACATTAGTGAAAGCTTGGTTATACTACTGGAGATTGTTGGCGGGGGATTAACTCTGTGAAACTGGAAATTGTTAGTTATGGGATTAACCTCCTGAGGTCATTTATGTCATCCACAACATAAAATGCTGCCTCTTACATGTTGTTTAAGCCAGGCAATATTTTGGAAAGAAACAATTACCCCATCAGAGGGTGAATATCCATGTTTGATTTGCATGTGTCTCCATGTGAAATTGCAGTTTCTTGTGCCCAGCCCTGGATCCTCAATAAAATCAGGACGTCATAAAATCAACAGTCAGGATGCACTGAACATAAATGGCGGTGCTGACATCATATGCAGTCAGGCAATAAAGAACTTGGTTCATCTAAACCTACTCCACATTTTTAGCACAGGACCAAGCAAAGGCCAAGGCCCCATTTATCATGTGTGGATTTTTGAGTTAGCTAGATTGGACTGTTGATGACATAATGATTTTTTTTAAGCTGTCCATAATTTCAAACCTACTGAGGAACAGATTATTCAACATAAACTTGTTTGGAAGCATTCTCTCCCAACCATGTTTGCCCCATTCCTTTCAGAGCTACCCACTGAAACAGACACAATATTAATTACAGTTAGAGAACTCACAGTAGTTATATTACAAGATCGCCTGGACCCTTTGGCATTTTTTTGGAATTTAACTCTGTATATGGAAAGCCTAATGAGACACACACATAAGTAATATTATTTGGCACAGTCATTACAATAATGAAGATAATGTATTGCTTTGTGGTTCTTAAGTTCTTAAGTAGTGTTTGTGTGCTGCTATTAAAAAGGTGAGGTTCTGAAAAACAATTAACTGGTTTTCATTGTCTTTTTCAGCGACATTAAGAGTTCAGGTTGCAGGTAATGTTAAGTTAAATTACATGTGACTCTGAACAATGGAATAGCCTAATGGTTGAACTTATTGTAGTGGATTCCCTAATGTAACCTCGGAGAATCAGTGGACCATAAATGCCCTGTTAGGGTGCATGGAAGGAGACTTTGTTAACAGGAAAGGGGTTTAATAGCATTAGTCCTATTAAAGGAAAAAAAACGAATTATTTATCCCTTTTCCAATAAGAAAATGTGTCCTCGGACTATTGATAGATGTAATAGTTGAAGTAATACAATACTGTTTATAAAATGTTTTTACTCTCTACCTCTTTCCATGTCTTAGCACTGACATTGGAGCACTGACATAAAATGAAATGATATAAATCATATAATTACATAAAGCAATCATATAAAGGCTAGCAGTGTGCAAGAATAGGCCAATAGCACTGCAGAAATTAAACTAGTCAAACAATAGTTAACAATTATTTTTAATATATTATCATGTTAATGTTTTATCAGCTTCTTTCTGCACCCTTCTTTTCACACCTTTACTATCTTACTGTGTGTTACATTCACAGTTGTCATAGCTAAATATTTTATAACCTTCTAACCTTATAACGCTAGCTTAGGAATCAAGCTGTTTGTGTCACATGGTTCCCGCCTCCCCCTGTCAGTCATATCTTTTGTTTTGTTCTCTGTTTGAGTGTCTTTTATTTTGAAATTCCTAGTTGTCTGTTTTCACACCCTATCTATCTATCTATCTATCTATCTATCTATCTATCTATCTATCTATCTATCTATCTATCTATCTATCTATCTATCTATCTATCACCTGCATTTGTGTTTCTGCTTCTATCATGACTCTGAAGAACACACCCACAGCAGCTCATACTAACTGCTGCCTCAGTCTTGCTCTGTGAATTAACATAATAAAGGGTGATGTTTGGTCCTGCTAACTGCTGGCAAGAAGGAGGGGTGATGTCCTCAGGATCTTGAAATCTCAGGAGCACTAGTGTTAAGTCCTGTGTTTGGTCTCTAGTGTTGTAGGTTATTGTAAGTTGTAAGTCGTAAGTACTGATTTTTGTTCATGTAGTTCATGCTCCTTGTGTCTTTTCATGTTAGCCGTTCATGTCACCTCTGTTCTTTGTATGAGTATGTTGTTTTTGTGTTAGTTCTTTTATTAAAACTCCTCAAATCTGCATTTGTAGCCAAATCGTTACAGAATAACCCACCGTCACAATGGACGCAGCGGATACAGGAGTGAGACCGGTGCCTAACCTACCCCCTCCCAAGGATGTGGAGGACGACGTGGCACAAATGGACTGCTTACAGACGTGTCTCATTCTGGACAATACTGGTAGGCCCATTGCACTGCCTTCATTGACTCACTGCCCAGACATATTCGATGGTGAGGAAGAGTCCACTGATGGCTTTGTACTTCAGAGCAAGGCCTATTTCCAGTTTTTAAAGTGCCCTCAGCCGCCAGGCATGGTCCTCGTACTGTTTCTGAGGATGAGACTAGTGGGTAAGGCGCTGGAATGGGCAAACATTGCCCTTACCCACAGGACTGAGGAAGCCTGGACGGTGGAGGGCTCTTTCAAGCGTTTGACCCCATTGACAATGAGGGGAGGAGGAGGAGGAGGGGACTGAGGGGTGGCCCAGGAGAAATCCTGTGTTCTCCAGGCCCGCAGCCGGAGGTCCAGGAGCGGCCGGAACCCGGAAGGGGTCACCGCCGCCTGTTCCTGAGGCCCGCCTGGGGCCTGTCGACGTTCCCGAGGCCCGCCTGGGGCCTACTTCTGTTTCTTGTGCCCTCTCAGGGCCCACAGTGACTGTTCCGCCCGCCTGTGTCCCCATTTTTGCCCTGTTCTGTGCCTGGTTTTGTTCTGTTCCCTGTCTCTGTGTGTGATACCGTCGTTGTTCATGTGTCTGTGACCGTTTCTGTCTCTGGTGTTGTTGTTTCTGTCCCTGTACCCGTGTCTGTTCCTAGATTGTTACCCATTTTGTTCCTGTACATATGTCTGTTCTGTTGAATATTTTTGTTTCTGTCTCTGCCTCGTTCAATCAATCAATCAATCAATCAAATTTTATTTATATAGCGCTTTTTACAACAGTTGTTGTCACAAAGCAGCTTTACAAGTGCCGAGTCCTAGCCCCCAGTGAGCAAGCCAAGGGCGACAGTGGCAAGGAAAAACTCCCTAGTTTCCCTGTCCGCAGTGCTGTTCCCTGTTCTGATCCTGCTTCCCCGGTGTCTGTTGCTCGTCCTAGCCCTGTCCAGTCTCCAGAGGTCCCATTTGCCTGTCCCCCTCAGCTTGTTTCTGCTCCTGTGTTTGTGTCCCCTGGCCCATTGTCCTCTGTGCCTTCTGTTTTTGCCCCTAGGTAGCTTTCTAGTGTGTTCTCCTCAGTGCCTTCGCCCCAGTTCCCTGCGTGTCTTTCGTCTCCTGTTCTTGGTTTGGTTCCTCCTATCTGTGCTTGATGTTGGGGTTTTGTTTGAGTTCGGTTGTGCGCCTTGGAGCGGCGCGCCTTGGAGGGGGGTCATGTCACATGGTCCCGCCTCCCTCCTGTCAGTCATGTGTTCTGTTTTGTTTTCTGTTGTGTTTGGGTGTCTTTTATTTTGAAATTTCTAGTTGTCTCTGTTTTCCCACCCTTGTTCTCTGCCCCTCGTTATTGCTTTCAGGTGTGTCTTGTTGGGTTCCTTGTTTAGTTGGTGTATTTAAGTCCTGTGTTTTGTCTCAAGTGTTGTGGGTTATTGTAAGTCGTAAGTACTGATTTTTGTTCATGTAGTTCATGCTCCTTGTGTCTTTTTCATGTTAGCCGTTCATGTCACCTCTGTTCTTTGTATGAGTATGTTGTTTTTGTGTTAGTTCTTTTATTAAAACTCCTCAAATCTGCATTTGTAGCCAAATCGTTACAGAATAACCCACCGTCACAATGGACGCAGCGGATACAGGAGTGAGACCGGTGCCTAACCTACCCCCTCCCAAGGATGTGGAGGACGACGTGGCACAAATGGACTGCTTACAGACGTGTCTCATTCTGGACAATACTGGTAGGCCCATTGCACTGCCTTCATTGACTCACTGCCCAGACATATTCGATGGTGAGGAAGAGTCCACTGATGGCTTTGTACTTCAGAGCAAGGCCTATTTCCAGTTTTTAAAGTGCCCTCAGCCGCCAGGCATGGTCCTCGTACTGTTTCTGAGGATGAGACTAGTGGGTAAGGCGCTGGAATGGGCAAACATTGCCCTTACCCACAGGACTGAGGAAGCCTGGACGGTGGAGGGCTCTTTCAAGCGTTTGACCCCATTGACAATGAGGGGAGGAGGAGGAGGAGGGGACTGTGGGGTGGCCCAGGAGAAATCCTGTGTTCTCCAGGCCCGCAGCCGGAGGTCCAGGAGCGGCCGGAACCCGGAAGGGGTCACCGCCGCCTGTTCCTGAGGCCCGCCTGGGGCCTGTCGACGTTCCCGAGGCCCGCCTGGGGCCTACTTCTGTTTCTTGTGCCCTCTCAGGGCCCACAGTGACTGTTCCGCCCGCCTGTGTCCCCATTTTTGCCCTGTTCTGTGCCTGGTTTTGTTCTGTTCCCTGTCTCTGTGTGTGATACCGTCGTTGTTCATGTGTCTGTGACCGTTTCTGTCTCTGGTGGTGTTGTTTCTGTCCCTGTACCCGTGTCTGTTCCTAGATTGTTACCCATTTTGTTCCTGTACATATGTCTGTTCTGTTGAATATTTTTGTTTCTGTCTCTGCCTCGTTCAATCAATCAATCAATCAATCAAATTTTATTTATATAGCGCTTTTTACAACAGTTGTTGTCACAAAGCAGCTTTACAAGTGCCGAGTCCTAGCCCCCAGTGAGCAAGCCAAGGGCGACAGTGGCAAGGAAAAACTCCCTAGTTTCCCTGTCCGCAGTGCTGTTCCCTGTTCTGATCCTGCTTCCCCGGTGTCTGTTGCTCGTCCTAGCCCTGTCCAGTCTCCAGAGGTCCCATTTGCCTGTCCCCCTCAGCTTGTTTCTGCTCCTGTGTTTGTGTCCCCTGGCCCATTGTCCTCTGTGCCTTCTGTTTTTGCCCCTAGGTAGCTTTCTAGTGTGTTCTCCTCAGTGCCTTCGCCCCAGTTCCCTGCGTGTCTTTCGTCTCCTGTTCTTGGTTTGGTTCCTCCTATCTGTGCTTGATGTTGGGGTTTTGTTTGAGTTCGGTTGTGCGCCTTGGAGCGGCGCGCCTTGGAGGGGGGTCATGTCACATGGTCCCGCCTCCCTCCTGTCAGTCATGTGTTCTGTTTTGTTTTCTGTTGTGTTTGGGTGTCTTTTATTTTGAAATTTCTAGTTGTCTCTGTTTTCCCACCCTTGTTCTCTGCCCCTCGTTATTGCTTTCAGGTGTGTCTTGTTGGGTTCCTTGTTTAGTTGGTGTATTTAAGTCCTGTGTTTTGTCTCAAGTGTTGTGGGTTATTGTAAGTCGTAAGTACTGATTTTTGTTCATGTAGTTCATGCTCCTTGTGTCTTTTTCATGTTAGCCGTTCATGTCACCTCTGTTCTTTGTATGAGTATGTTGTTTTTGTGTTAGTTCTTTTATTAAAACTCCTCAAATCTACATCTGCGTCCTACCTGCTCAGCCAAATCATTACAGTTTCTCTCACAACTCTCAACCAATCATGGACCTGCTCATTATATATCATATCTTGACATGGGAGCATGCATATCTCAAGCCTCTCAGTCTGGCTGTTCTAATGAAGTTTGTACATACAGTGAAGGAACCTCATGAAACTGTTTGGATTTATCATGATTAATCACAAGATATCAATGTGATAGTTTAGTGCCATATGAAAAACGGCCCAAATTTGGTATTCATTGTTTACTCATGTATATTTATGTATTCATGTATTTATGTAAGCATGGTAAATGCTTGATAACAAAATTTGATAAAAATCAAAATATCCCAAATTATGTTTTGAAAACACATTTGAATTGACCGGAAATCCATCTAAATTGCCATAAAACCCAAACACATACACACACACACACATACACAAACACATACACATACACACACAAACACATACACACACACACCCAAACACATACACACACACACACACCCAAACACATACACACACTCAAACACATACACACACACACACACACACACACACACACACACACCTTCTGCACTTATTCTGCACTACTTTACCAAGAGGAACAAATATGGCATGTCTGGCTTTTTCAGGTTATGTCCTCACCAACAATTTAATCAGCCTGCTTATTATCATGTAAGCATTAAGGAAAGTGGGAGACCATAAAATATTGAATGTAGCAGTTCAATTTGCTTGTGTTGTTTATGCCTGAGACTGCATTTGCATGAACATTTTCAGAAATATCATGAACATTTCAGGCATTTTGTATGCATGTGCTCTATGTAAGTAATAGTCTTCTAAAGCCTAGGGTTCAGCATTTTCTCCAAAGCATAACAGAGCTTTGCAGACTTTCACACTGAGAGTACAGTGCATGCTTTTGCATCCCTGCAGATTCAGGCATTGTGTTGTAACTGGGACAATTGTTACCTTGTTACTCTGTTGTTACTGTATATGTTACTCTATTGTTACTATCTTACTGTGCATTACTGTTAGTGGTTTGTACCACTACATAACAGGGACTGGATGCTGCTGTCTGTTAAAGAAGCACAGATATGACTTCATAATGGAATTTGACTAAATGTTTAATCATTGACGGCCTATAAAGCCTTCATTTGAAGGGTAACAATAAGAAGCAACAAACTTGTAGAGCATATGTATCTGCTTTCTCAAAAATGAAGATGGTTTTGGCAGAATACAATAAGTTGCATAGTTGAAGTTGAAGCACAAACAGGTACAACAGTATCTACAAGACAGAGCATTAATTAAACAAAAAAAAGGAGTAGATTAGTATACAGAAAGACCATACTTGCATGAACACAAAGGGTTTAAAAACTTTCAGTAAAGCTGCATGGGATGGGCTGACAGGCTGCATCTATCCATCAACCTGTGGGGACTAGTGGATTGCACCACCTTGATAACAACACATGGCCCTCTCCTGTGCCAGGCAGAGAGCCGAAGTGTGCCATTAAAGGAAGTGCTTCGGCCCATTGATTTTCTTTCTTTCACTTTTTTCCCCTCAATGAATATACACCAAGCAGCACAGCATGCTGCCACTTTATCCATCCGAGGATTAACTGAAGCGCTCCTCCGTCTCTCTCTGCATGAACATGCATCAAGGCGTTTGCCTGCCACTTCCCTTCACAAGCGGTCAAGCTTTTGATCAGCAGAAGCGGTGGGGTACACACCACGGCTGGCTTGCTTCTCGCTGCAGTCTTTTTAAGACATTGGCTTCATCCTTTGGTTCATTGCTTTTGGTAGTAGTCCTAAGCTTTTGGTAGTAGCTAGATGCTATTCTCCACCCGCCCATGAAATTGAAGAACTGGCACAAAACGTTGCAGGCCTAGTCTGGCTAATTAAATGATCATCTGACCAGAACTGTAATCTTAAGTAGGCTATAACTGTGCTGCAATTGTTTGGCATTTCATTTGACAAAAATATTTATATATCTTTGTACAACCAAATGTGAACTGATTCATAACAGTGGCAAAGAATATTAATTAAGATTAATTATGGCCTTGAGAAAAATACTGGTGACATTTTACCAAAATTCACCCCATATGTCTTATATATATGCTGACTAGTTGCAGTTGTACATAGAAATGTTGAATTGTGTAATAAAGTTGAACAGACATGTCAGTAACTATAGCTACTGGAGATCTGTATTCCCTTAAGGATCATTTCCATGCTGTTTGAAACAGCCTTGTATTTTGCATTACTATGAGCAGGGAGAATATATGCAATTACAGCTTAAATGCAGCACCCTTCTATTCCCAAAGTGGTCTGACTTGCATGACTCTGGGCAGCCTGCAGTGATTTACCGTTAGTACGTCATTCCCAGGCAGCACCAATGGGATCATCATGGCGATGCTTCTTTTGCACAAGGCCACCACTGCTTCCAACCTTTGTTTGCTTTTCGGTCATCAAGGAGTGCTCCCGCCCCTCCCATTCTGTGTGGTTATTTCGAGTATTTTTCCTCACCCAGTGAGAGCATGGGCTTAATTAGCATGGTGATGGTGCCCTTAGGCCCCAGCACTTTTAGAGCTTAAAAAAAAAAAGTTAGCCAGCACTAATTCAATTCCACCCCGTTCAGCACTAATAGCCACTACCCATCACTACCCATCACTACCCACCACTACCCACCACTACCCATCACTACCCACCACTACCCATCACTAGAAGGACAGGAGGAAGCTGAGAGATGATAATATGATAGACAGTGCTCCATGTCCTGGCACCACCATGCTCACCCTTTATGTAAGCTTGCTTGACCCTCCTAAGTTACGTACTGGCCTTTTCCATTGGTCTTCTCTCAATAGCCCTCCTCAAGTCAGAAAAATTATCCCTTATCACCACTTTCTTCTCTCTCCACACCCTCTCTCGTTTTTCCTATCTCTCTTCTTCCATCTATAGCTCTTTGTGTATTTGCAGCCTGAGACTTGCTTCTTTTTTTCACTGCATTTGTCATGAGCTTGACAGTATTCATAGTGCATAGTCACGACCACATAAGTGGTTTCACTCTTTGACCTATACCAGCCACAATCTCTTCCCTTTTCCTGTAAATCAATTTCAGATTTAATTTTCAGCATGGATTTAAGAAATCATAGTGAGTACCAAGATGGCGGATGAGGAATAGGAGGTCTGTTGTCCATGCTCCAGCTACACATTTAATATCTCTCTAATTTAACCAAACTTGATCCACCCTATCTGGTCCTGCTGACCATAAAACTAGTTTGAAGTCCACCAACTTTATAATGGCTTCTAAACCGCCAAGAGCCAGCAATAAAGACTCCTCTGTGAAATCGGACTCTCCAGCTGTTCGTGGCGAAGAGATCATTGCTTCAGTTAGGGATGCACAGATTCACGTTTTTCACTCCCGATACCGATTCAGATATCTGAGGCTTAGTATCAGCCGATACCAATCCGATACCGATCTGATCGACTTAAAACATTTTTTTTTTACACAGACATACTGAATTACAAGTTTATTGAAAACTCAGCACCAGTACAGCACACTTAAACACACATAAAACATGTAAATACAACACAACTTGCATTTGTTCAGTCAGTGCAATTATGACTATAACATTAAATGTAAAATAAATAATACCAAAGAACCTGAAACTGACAAAAACAATAGGTTCACAACTTTGGTCAAACATGAAAAAATGTAACTGCAAGAAACCTTTGAAATGGTTCAAGAATTCTAAATATACAGTTGTGATCAAATTTATTCAACCCCCACTGAAATAAAGTGTTTTGGCCAGTTTGACATTGATTTTGATCATTTCAGTCATCTTATTTACAATTATATCAAAGAGGCACTTATAAATTAGACAAACATAACATAATATTTATGATGGAATAACCACAAATGTCTTTACTGTGCTCACATCATTATCAGTTTTATTCAACCCCCTAGTGACATTATTTTTTAGTACTTAGTACAACATCCTTTTCCAGTTATGATAGCTTTCAAGCGTGAAGCATAGCTTGACACAAGTGTCTTGCAGCGACCTATGGGTATCTTAGCCCATTCTTCATGGGCAAAAGCCTCCAGTTCAGTCACATTCTTAGGCTTGCGCACTGCAACTGCCTTCTTTAGGTCCCACCAGAGGTTCTCAATTGGATTTAAGTCTGGTGATTGCGATGGCCACTCTAGAATGTTCCAGCCTTTCATGTTCAACCATGCTCAAGTGGACTTGGATGTGTGCTTCGGATCATTGTCCTGTTGGAAGGTCCAACGTCTCCCAAGCCGCAGGTTTGTGACTGACTCCATCACATTTTCCTCCAAGATCTCCTGGTACTGAAGGGAATTCATGGTACCCTGCACACGTTGAAGCTTTCCTGTAGGCCTACCATTAGAAGCAAAACAGCCCCAAAGCATAATTGACCCCCCGCCATGCTTCACAGTAGGCAAGGTGTTCTTTTGTTCATAAGCCTGGTTCTTCCTTCTCCAAACATAGCGCTGGTCCATTGTCCCAAACAGTTCTAATTTAGTTTCATCTGACCACAGTACACTGTTCCAAAACCTTTGTGGCTTGTCCACATGACTTTTGGCATACTCCAAAGAACTGTTTTGGCTGACTCCAAAGAACAAGAAAAGTCGACTGCCGACTTTTCTTGTTCTTTGGAGTCAGCAAGGGGGTGCGTCTGGGCGTTCTGGCATGGAGGTCTTCGTTATGCAGTGCGCGCCTTATTGTCTGAGCTGAAACTTCAGTGCCCACATCTGACAGGTCTTTTTTCAGTTCCTTAGCAGTCACGCGGGGATTTTTCTCCACATTACGCTTCAGGTAGCGCACAGCAGTCGCGGTCAGGATCTTCTTTCTGCCACGACCAGGTAACGTTTCCACTGTGCCCTTTAACTTGAACTTGCGAATGATACTTCCGATAGTGTCTCTTGCAATATTTAACAACTTCGCAATCTTTTTATATCCATTGCCTTTCTTGTGAAGAGCAATAACCTCTTCTCTTGTCTTCTGGGACCATTCTCTTGCATTCACCATGCTTGGAAACACACCAGTAGATGTCTAGAAGGAGCTGAGTATCACAGTCCTTTTAAATCTGCCTAATTGGTGCTTATCATGCTTGATTGCTGCTCGTTGACATCCACAGATGTTTTCAATACCTGATGGAAAACACTGGAATGAACCTCTGTTCTTAGGAGTGGTAGTCGTAAAGGGGTTGAATAATTGTGTCAATGAAGAAATCACAAAAAGGCCATTTAATACTTTATGACAAAAAAAATTGATGCTATCTTAGTTGCATTTAGTTCTTTAACAAGTCCTTGTAAGATTTCATTATGAACACAATTACAAATGTGCACTGAATTCCATAAAACCCTTCGCAGCATTGGGGGTTGAATAAATTTGATCACAACTGTAATTAAAAATAAATAAGGAGATGAAATACGAGAAACAGCAATATCTATGCTTTGCTAGCGCAGACATCATGCAGAGCACAAAGCATGTAATGGCCAGAAATATGTGTACTGTCTCTATAAGGGAGCGAGTTGAGTGCGCGTATGGAATATAGTTTTTTTTAAGCTTTCTGCTGTAGACCGACTCAGACCACTGCTCTTTATTTTATTTCTGTATAACTATATACAATGCATATTCAATGTGCTTTGGACAACTCACCAGTTCATGGAGGAACAGTCAAGTAGGGCTGGAGCCCAGGTTTATTTTGGTCAACCAGCAAATAAACGGACTAAGTGGAATAGCACCAGCGCGAGTACGAGTCAGTGATTCACCTCTCCTCTGTGTGCTTCGTGTTTCACTCGCCTGTTAACTGTCCAAGTTCACTTCTATCCGGGACAGAGTGGATATTTAAGGTTGAACTAACTCCAAAAAGCGTTACAAGCATAGAATTAGACCTATCTATTACAGACCCCAACGGTCACTTTTATTGAAGTTTATAACTTCCATACGCTTGTTGTGTGGCTATTGGTACATTGCATGGCAATCTTGATGACCACCTTGATGACCTTGATGACCATTGTGGTGATTTAAATCTGGTACAAGACGCACACCTGGACAAGTCATCTATCATGCAGTTCACACACCCCAAATCAATAAGACTGTCTACAAAGCTACTGTTCTCAACTTGGACTTACCGACCCCTGGAGAGTAGCTAACCCCCAAGGCAGGGCTTACTCCTTTTTCTCCAGTGTACATCATATATTCTCTAGAATTGATTTCTTTTTAATTGACAGTAGCCTACTACAATATGTAAATACCTGCCAGTATCAACCCATTACTACATCAGACCATGCCCCTGTGACCATTACTACATCAGACCACGCCCCTGTGACCATTACTACATCAGACCATGCCCCTGTGACCATTACTACATCAGACCACGCTCCTGTGATAATTAATATTCTACTCCTTGGAAAGATCCATCACTCCTCTAAATGCTCTGAAAAAAAATTGGAGTAGGGTTTACTTAAAAAAACAGCAAGTAAATTAAACAAGCATATATTCAAGTAATATTTACTCATACTTTGCAAACTGTACACTAACGTTTCTGCGTTACCACGTTTCTGGTGTAGGGTACGCAGTGAACACCGGTTTGTTCATTTGTTTATTTTATTTTGTTATTTTTTTGTTTGTTCCATTTACCGCATATGTTTAACAACTGGATATAGCAAGCTTTGTTGATGTTGATCTCTGCTGTGTGGCTCAACTCATTTTCCACTTAAACACAAGCTCTGTGTTTACCTGCGGGCTCTGTCTGCTCCGGCCAGTTCCTCGCAACTTAACTGGGTGAGTGTGTTTCCTCTCTCTCGGTCGATTGTCGACTATCAGACTGCAATCGGTAAAGTCCATTGCCACTTGTTAGTCTGTGGTTCTGGTCGGTGCATCGGGCTAATGCGATGTAGCATTGGCGTACCGGCTAATGCTATAGTGGTTGCTATGTTGGTCACCGGTATTATTGAGTCCTTCCAGCGAGTTTATTCTCGGGTAGAACTTTATAACCTGCGCTCTCCATCTCGGCTGGACTCCACCACCTACAGCAAATGTTTCTCTGCTGGTATTGCTCTTTGGCCCCGGTATATCCATCATGGTCCCAGACATCACCACTATTACCAAGAATCATCTGCATCCAGTATTCCGGTTATCTCCAGTTCGGTCCGGCATTCCAAAATCGGTTCACCAGGGTCACATTACGGCGTGGATCTCAGCGCTCTAAAAGAAATCACCCAGTCCAAGACTCTGGTCCAAGACTCTGCTGTCCACCGTTCATCTGTTCAACCTCGTTCCCTAAACCTGGCTCTGGCTGCCGTTCCATGACTGATAAAGCTGCATTTATTAATGATCTGATTGGACAACATCAACTGGACATTTTTCTTCTAACTGAAACCTGACAAACACCTGATTACTACCAGCTAAATGCAGCTACTCCACCTGGCTTCAAACATCTCTCTGCCCCAGACAGTGTGGTTGTGGTGGAGGTTTAGCTATTTTATTTAACAGCAAAATTAACATTAGTGTGTGTACATTGCAGGAAACAGCTCATTTTGAGTGCATGGCTCTCAAAATACCTGGACACGGCTCTTCTACACTATTACCGTCCTCCCAACAGCTCACTCTCGGAGTTCATCCTTGAATTCGGCAAAGTTTTTAACTCTCTTTCAAGTTCATTGGTTGTCCTTGGAGACTTTAACACTAGAAGCGCCAAAGCTCCGGTCATTTGACCGCTGTGACGTCTACTAGAAGCGCCGCCTCTGGTCGACCTACTTATACCTAGAAGCGCCGAGCGCCGGTCACTTGACCGCAGCAGCACAAAAAAATAAAATATCTTTGCACTGGATCCAATTTCAGAACCCTCCTTTCATGACTTTTCCCAGAATTGTCCTTTTAATAAACTAGTATTTTTACATTGTTAAAAGAAACCCTGCACATGCTAGTTTCAATCGATTTCGCTCGTATCTCTGTAATATTGTCATCGTCGCCTACACTTCAAGACTGTGATTCTCTTTTATGCCAGCGGGTGTCGCAAAGATTCGTATGTCATTTAATATTTAGTATAACTAAATAAAGTTCAATAGTTTTCAAAACTAAATTATTCACAAAGTTCAAACTGATTATTGTGTAAAGACAAAACGGAATTCGTCCGTTGAACAAAAATGAAAGTGTTTCACTTTCTAAAGTCTTAAAATATATACTTTATTTATTAATATTATTTAATATATACTATATATAAGTTTACATCAATGGTTTTCAAACCGTGAGAGAGTCTTGCTTTGCCTAATAAATGTTTTAGTAGTTTGCAGGAATTCTGCGAATGGTAATTAGCCTACTTATCAAGTCAATATCTCAAAGGAAATATCTCTCGGGTATAATCCCTCTTCGCCAGGGCTAGCTGTTAGATACATACATTATGTATGGCTGTATGGCATTACAAAAGAATTAAGCAGAATGCAAGTTACGTATGTAAATGCATACCTTTGCGAGCAAAACGTATGACATCTGCCAGACATGTAAGCGACTGGTCTGTGGCAAATGTGCAAAGACTGCACCTAAGCTGTGTTTTGAATGTTGAGTTGTGTGAAGCTGACACACAAATCAAAACAAAGGGAACTTAATTTGAGGTGGTGAACGAAACTTATTCAATATACGCTAAAGACAGACGGGTGCACCCGTTGTTGGCCTGTAGCTGTGTTCTACAACCTCCAAAACCTGGCTGTAATTAATAAATATTGTTCAAACAGTGCATGAACATTAACCACAGCGGCGGAGGTTTAATCTCATGTTCACAATTCACTACATAAATGGAACTTAATTTGAGGTGGGGAACGAAACGTATGCAATATACGCTACATGTAAATCACCGAATGGTGATAACACTCGGTGATAACACGGTCGTTAGGATGTGGGATCACACATCGGCTATTCACCGATCAAACACCTCATTTGAAACGGCAACACAATACGCCAAGATAAAAAAGTGAACATTAGAGAGGAGAGAGGCAACTATATTTGTGAAGCCATCCGTATCATTTTAATAATTTTGCGTTTTGTTATGCAAAGGTACATAGCCTACCTTTTATAATGATATTTTTGTAATTATTTTGCCTATTTATGCTTTTTGTTCTTTGTCTAACACAAAACATTATAGACATTTATTTGTAGATTTGTTATGTTCACCATAGCCTACAATTCACTAACATACAACTTTTAGACATTAAAACTTGAAATGGCGTAACATTGAGTATACAAACAAACTTACTTTAGCTCGGTCTACAGGCTTCATTTTGCTACTCTGAGTATCGAACAAGCTTTCTGTGGATGTGGGGGTGGAAGGCTGCAGCACAGTCTGTTGCATTAGCAAGACAAAAGACGTGAACGCTTCACAGTGGGAGTGCGGGCCAGTGGGTTAGTGGTGTGGCGAACGAACATGATAATCTAGTGACATATATGCCAACAGAATAACACACAGACAAATAAGCAAACTATTACACTAACCAAGCAAACTATTACACTAACCAAGAAACAAAACTGAAACTATATTTTGCATTTACATTTTCGCACAAACCAGGAAATGCAATATTAAACTAAACAAAACTGGCAATGGGGAAGCTACTGAGAACAAGGTCACAAGGCACTGATTCTAAAAGGTTCAGTCACATTAATTTGTTAACATATTGACGTTACGTGCAAATGTCACCATTACGAATATTTTGTTTTGGGTCATTCTTCCTTTTGTGCAAAACGCCATCTAGCGTTAATTATGTGTCAGTACCAGCTCCCCTGTGTAAAGACTCAGCGGTCTTTTGACCGCTCGAGGCGCGCTTTAAGTAGGTTAAAACAACACGGCGCTAGTAGGAGGTGGTGAAAGCGGTCAGATGACCGGCCCTCCGCGCTTCTAGGTATAAGTATGTAAATGAGGCGCGGCGCTTCTAGTGTTAACATACACATTGACTCAGTTTCTTCCAGTTCCACAGATTTTTTATCATTACTGGACAGTTTTGAGTTACAACAGCATGTCAACTTCCCAACACATAAACATGGACATATTTTAGACTTAATCTGTTCCTCACCTGGAACTATCACAAATGTATTTGGTCATGACATTGCTATATCAGATCACCTGCTCATTACATCACGTATTACACTACACACTGAACTCCACTCCACTAAATCATTTGTCTCTTACCGTAGTCTCTCTCCTCTCTCCCCCCTCTCCTAGCTGTCACTCCGGTTTCCCTATTCCCTCGTGTCTGTGATGTTCCCTGCTCCTTGATCCCGCCCAGCTTGTCTGTTGCCCTGGTTTCCCCTCTTCTACCACGCCCTTGTCATCAGTGTTGTCACCTGGTCCTAGTCCAGTCCTGTGAATTTATAGTCCCTGTGTCTCCCATGTCGTGGTCGGACATTTTGTACATTCATGTTACTCGTTTTCGCTGCCATTTGTTCAACCCTGTTCTTTGTGATCACTGCTGTTCCGTGAGTTCGCTCTTTTGTGTTTTCTGGCATCCGTGTGTTTTGCTTGTCCTTCGTTAGTTAGCCTACCTTAGGCCTGTCGCGATAATTATATTATCGACTTATCGTTTGATAATTTTTTTAACCGCGATAATTTTTGCTGATGTCAATAATTGGCCTTTGGGTTTCTGCGCAAATTTGTTTACATAAGAATAAACCGCAACTACATTAGATTTCAGAAAGGCACGCAGTGCTGCTGTCTCGCACCCCCCTCCCCCCTTAACACTAGAGCTCCTGATAATTCAGGATTCTGAGGACATCACCCCTCCTTCTTGCCAGCAATTAGCAAAGCCAAACATCACCCTTTATTATGTTAATTCACAGAGCAAGACTGAGGCAGCAACCTTACCCAGAAAGTCTCTGCACCCAGAAGTCAAACAGATCACAGATCACAAACAAGCAGAAACACAAATGCTTCTATCAAATGCTTCTAACACAAATATAGATAGATAGATAGATAGATAGATAGATAGATAGATAGAGAGGTAGTATAAGAAATGTACAAAGAGCAAGATTCAAGCCTGCTGTTTAGATCACAAACAAGCAGAAACACAAATGCTTCTATCAAATGCTTCGAACACAAATATAGATAGATAGATAGATAGATAGATAGATAGATAGATAGATAGAGAGGTAGTATAAGAAATGTACAAAGAGCAAGATTCAAGCCTGCTGTTTAGATCACAAACAAGCAGAAACACAAATGCTTCTATCAAATGCTTCTAACACAAAGATAGATAGATAGATAGATAGATAGATAGATAGATAGATAGATAGATAGAGAGGTAGATAGATAGAGAGGTAGTATAAGAAATGTACAAAGAGCAAGATTCAAGCCTGCTGTTTAGATCACAAACAAGCAGAAACACAAATGCTTCTATCAAATGCTTCTAACACATAGATAGATAGATAGATAGATAGATAGATAGATAGATAGATAGATAGATAGATAGATAGATAGATAGATGGATGGATGGATGGATGGATGGATGGATGGATGGATGGATGGATAGTATAAGAAATGTACAAAGAGCAAGATTCAAGCCTGCTGTTTAGATCACAAACAAGCAGAAACACAAATGCTTCTATCAAATGCTTCTAACACAAATATAGATAGATAGATAGATAGATAGATAGATAGATAGATAGATAGAGAGCACATGAATTTGTTTTCCTGTCTTTTCCTCTCCTTTTCCAGCCTGCTGTTTAGATCACAACATTTATCAGTGATGCAGTGATGAAACGCGACCATGCTAATTTTCGCTAGCAATGATATGGGATTTCCTATATAACATTAGCATCAAGCTAATTGCGCCATATAATTTCTTAGCTTTTCAAACGCGAATTCAAACGCGGAAACAGAAAGTGTTTGATTACAACAAATATTATAAAGTATAGTATATGAAATATACAAAGAGCAAGATTCAAACAATTTTATTTATTTGTATTGTTTGACGGGACTCATTAGAGAAACTGTCGTCTCTACGTGCGATTGAATTGTAACTTTTGAAACACGAGTCTACAAATTTTCTGCCGTTTGTTGTAGTATCGGTAACATACAGTCTGCTTGTAACTTCAACTTTTTCGTGAAGTATCACGTTTGGTGTTTTGGTCATATGAGCTTGGAGGTGAGCCGCTTGTGCTTTGGCAGGCGTATGAGCTGGGGGTGAGCCGCTTCCACCGCATTACCAAGACAATGGGCGTTAATCCCTTCACAGCAGGGGAGTGGGCTACATGGACCCTACCAAGCCCTGTGAAATTTTTCGCTTCTCTAGGAGCTCTAGTGTTAAGGGAAGACGAATCTGTGATCAGAGAGCGACATCTACCGGTTAGGAAATGAGTGCAGTACACAGAGAGCGTATGCGTCAATAACAGTGCCTCCACACACACAGGTGGAGATGTGTTAACTCGCGGACGTATTCGAGGCTAATATGATTCGAAATAATTTGCTTTTTATCACATTATTTAATGGTTGTTTATTATAGTGACTCCGCCCACCTCACACTAACCTCTGCGAACGGTGGGAGCGTTCATACTTGCTTTACTTTGCAGTGTTGTTCGAAACGATATGTGGTAGTATAAATAAACACCCCTCAAAAACAGGGGAATGAACATTTACCTGACCAATTTTAATGTTGCTTTGTGTTTCACGTTTGAAAAGTGCTGGAATTTGTTTGTTTCACAACACATGACTATCTGACTGAACAGTTCTCTTGTATTGCGTTAACAAATACGAGCTTCTTGTAATTCCATGGCGAAACATGAGAGAACGTGGAGACGTTAAGATTGGGCGTTTTGAAAATAAACCACCATTAAATAATGTGATAAAAAAGGGAATTATTTCGAATCATTTTGAGTATATGTATAAATATGTAACTTAATTAAGTTTAACGTGCTGGGAAATATTGAACTGGACCTTGGAAGTGACGTAAAAGTACTTTAATTCCACCTCATAAAGGTGTATGAACCCTGCAAACATGACTTTGTTTATTGCGCTGAGGCGCGGCACGCGCGAAGTTACAAAATTCGAGAGGTGCACGACCTCGCGAATCGACAGCGCGCGAGGCCACCGCGATTACATCATTTTTGCCGCACGGACCCTCGCACCGCTTCCGACGCATCAAGTATAAACCAGGCTTAACTCGCTATATAGCTAAAGAGATGCTGCCGTTAAATATGGTCGAAAAGAAAACATTTATAAATATACTGCAAAGATTTGACAAGCAGTATAAACTGCCCAAGAAAACCTATATTGAGTATATATATTGAGTTGTTAAATAGACTAAATGTGTCCGGAACGCAGCACGTTCGTTAATTGTTTCTCAAGGGACGCTTTTTATTGCTGTGCCACTAAACACACATGCAACAGAGAGCAAATCTAGCTTGCTGAAAACGAGGGACGTTCTGAACCACAAATTCTACCAAACATTGAAGTAAAAGATGATGCCCCAAAGGAACTTTTGCCAAAGAAAGGAGCCGTGTCTGTTGTCAGGAAGTACATAGGGGTTGAAAGGTCAGACCAAACAGTCACTTACTGCAAATGATGTCGAGCAAAAGTTGTCATGGCTGGTGGTAACAAGAGCAATCTGCTGCACCACCCATAAAGCTAGCTTTCTTGATGCGTCGCGACTGGCTCGAGGGTCCGTGTGGCAAAAATGATGCAATTGCGGTGGCTCCGCTGTTGCGTTGCGAGGTTGAGCACTTTTCAGTACAATACATTGACAAACAGCCCTGTCTACTTTATGTCTAAATACCTCTTATTTGTTAACAACTGCTGTGCAATTTATAATATTACATGTAGCTGGTTCACATAAGTTGTATAAACCTACAGATTTTTAACTTGACGTTACGTCAGAGTTACGTCTATGCATTACCATGACTAAAACATGTGGAAGACACAGTTATTAAAACACCTCTGCATCAAATCATCATAACACCTGACCACCATTCAGCCAAATTAACCTGACCACACCATTCAGACAAATTAACCTCACCACACCATTCAGCCAGATGAAGCTTGAGAAGCGAGGTAAAGCACCGAAGACTTAAAGTATTAAGAAAAGTTGGGGAGCTCTGACATCCTGGCTGCAGTACTAACCAGAATACCTGCTAAAAAGATTCAAGATGCTGAACTAGATGGACTGTTACACATGGCAGTTATAGAGCTTTTAATTAATGGCTTGTGAATACTGACTCTGTGCATAATTTTGAGATGAATAAATTCTGTTAGATTTTGGTGGAAAATAAAGTGGCGCTTCACCTTCTCTTCCTGTAGTGCAGCTCCTATTAACACATCAATAACAGCAGGCTTCTGTGAAATAAATCTTTCATAATGATGAGAGAAGAAACCTCCATAGACTGACAACCATTGCTCAGTGTCTATCTGGGCAAAAAAAAACATTTAAAAAAGAAATCTCTCAGATATTATAGAATAAAGTCACATAAAAAAATATACTGAAAGTAAACACTAGGGATGTCCCGATCCAGCTTTTTGAACTTCCGATCCGATACTGATATTTATTTGCACTTCCGATCCGATACTGATATCGGCCGATACCGATACCGGCCTATCCGAACATGTATTAAAGTTTAAAGTTATGTAGCCAACTTACTTTGTTGTCAAACTCATGTTGAAAAGCATTTTACTCTTGACAACAAGTTCCAGCTGAATTAGGTGTGTTTGAATAATACACAATGGTTGGTAAGGAGAAAGGGACCTGTTTATTTAGCAATTAATAAACTCAAAATAGACAAAATAATAAATAACAAACAGAAATGGCATCAGTAAACCAAGGCTTAAAAAGTCATATGTGCAAATAATATTGTAAATTGTATTTTTTTTTAAGTGGCAGTTTGTCACGCTTCGCAAACGTTTCTGCCAGTGTTAGTTGTGTAGGACGTTTCTTTTTGTCTTCGGTTTTCTTTAGAAACTCTTCGTGTTGTTTATGGTGGTATTTCGCTAAATGCTTGATTAGATTGGTTGTATTAAAAGTTCTTACAGCTTTACCACCATGCTTGACTTTACTGTGGCATATGTTGCACTCTACCTCTTCATCTTCGTTGTCCTTTAAGGTAAAATAATCCCACACAACTGACATTTTTACCGATAACTTTAAATGTACATGGCCGTCTTAATGGTTAGGAGATGTCGCTGAGCTAAATTGGGGAGATGCTATGCTCATGTGCTGGAAAATGCGGACTGGATTTTACTCTCACTGGCGAAAAAACAGCAAAAACTGGAATGGATTATCTGAATGGGTGCGCTGGAAAACGGATCGGATTCTGGATCTGCATTTTCTCGTGCCTGCCGATCCAATACCGACACGCATTTTTTGCAAATAACGGCGGCCAAATATCGGATCGGGACAAGCCTAGTAAACACTGATGAGGTCTTAGCATGTGTGCACATTTTCACTGTGCTGCTCAGCTAATGTACATATCCCTCTGAAGGACAACTGCCAATTCCGAGCTGGCTGACTGTAGCACTGATCAGTTCCATATTGAACATTTCGATGTATATTAAGCAAGTGCAATATAACTTGGCCGGATGTTATGAAAGAGAATGCTTCACAGTGCTTGAATTGAAGAAGGTTCAGATTTACAAGGTAAATCCCTTAAGCACTTGAGGTGACTGCTTTAATTAATGTAAAAAAATGCTCCAAGATTCATTAATTCCTTAATTAGAAATCATGCAGTGCAAAGGCCTGATTACTGCTTTCTTTATGCAATGAAACAGTTAATACTGGCAAAAACAGAAGAGGCCTCCCAAAGACAACCATTTCCTGCTTCAAGTCCAAAATGAACCTTTCTATCAAGATCTGTGGCATAGCAATGTGAGTGGTGAGAGCACGCTGTGCCCCCACTGCCTGTTTCCTCTGGCTGACGGAGCCGGGCCAGGTGCCATGTTCAGGGAGGAACTGCTTTAATCAGACTGCCAGCCTCTTGGTAATATTATAATAATCTGCTTTTAATTGTGGTTAGGTGCTCTTAAACACATCAAAGCAGTGCATCTGTCACAGCTATTTTCTTAGTGATATAAACAATGACCCATTTTAGCATGAATTCCAAGTAGCAGTTATGGATAGAACATATTCTTCAGCTTGTTTTTTCCCCTAATTCATTTATTTATTATTCAGGCTTATTCAGAATGTATATGAATGTATGTGCTCATGTGTATTGCATTTGGCTAAAATAAATCTTAATAATGTTTCAATCATTATAAGCATGGTATATATGTAAGACAATTTACTCAAAATGTGCATCTGACCCTAGAAAACACATGGGCTTATGCAAATCACACCTTATCCAACAAATTAATTTTCTAATCCTAATCTTATTATTCATGTTTATTTGCTCATTGTCCATTAGCTCATCTACAGGCAGATGGATCTGTGTAAATAAATTATATTTATATGCAAACTACAATATACCCAAGAAGGTGTTCATTGACAGTTAGGTGACCAAGAAGATATCCCATGCCAATAGATCAGTATACACTGTACATATAAAAGAAAATACACTGACATTTTTGTCAATGCATAGCATACAGCATGAAGTTCCTCCTTACTAATGTACACTAATAAAGTAGGGAGAGCTGTATTTTAGCACTTGTACACAACACATAAAGCCATGCGTATTTCATATTCTACATATTAAAGAGATAGTGATGAGCCAACCCTCATTGACCTTCACTATTTTGTAACTCCCTAATGACAGCACCGTCAAAAGTCCACCAAGGTCTTTGCCTCTCTGTCCTCCAAAATATCTCTGAATATCCATCACAGCAGACTAGTGCAGATTCCTCTCCTAATAATACAGCGAAGACCAAGGCGTGCCATAGCTGATCAATCTGCTAAGCAACTGACCGGGGCCGAAATTCAAAAACACACAGATGGCAAACTGAAATGGCCTGATCTGACACGGCTGTTTTAGTGATGGGGATCCCCACCACTTCAACAAACCCCACCACCCCCCACCCTACTCTCTCCCACCACCCCCCACCCTACTCTCTCCCACCACCCCCCACCCTCTCCCACCACCCCCCACCCTACTCTCTCCCACCACCCCCCACCCTCTCCCACCACCCCCACCCTACTCTCTCCCACCACCCCCCACCCTACTCTCTCCCACCACCCCCCACCCTCTCCCACCACCCCCACCCTACTCTCTCCCACCACCCCCCACCCTACTCTCTCCCACCACCCCCCACTCTCTCCCACCACCCCCCACCCTCTCCCACCACCCCCACCCTACTCTCTCCCACCACCCCCCACCCTACTCTCTCCCACCACCCCCCACCCTACTCTCTCCCACCACCCCCCACCCTACTCTCTCCCACCACCCCCACCCTACTCTCTCCCACCACCCCCCACCCTACTCTCTCCCACCACCCCCCATCCTCTCCCACCACCCCCACCCTACTCTCTCCCACCACCCCCCACCCTCTCCCACCACCCCCACCCTACTCTCTCCCACCACCCCCCACCCTACTCTCCCCCACCACCCCCACCCTACTCTCTCCCACCACCCCCACCCTACTCTCTCCCACCACCCCCCACCCTCTCCCACCACCCCCCACTCTCTCCCACCACCCCCCATCCTCTCCCACCACCCCCACCCTACTCTCCCCCACCACCCCCACCCTACTCTCTCCCACCACCCCCCACCCTACTCTCTCCCACCACCCCCACCCTACTCTCCCCCACCACCCCCCACCCTACTCTCTCCCACCACCCCCCACCCTACTCTCCCCCACCACCCCCACCCTACTCTCTCCCACCACCCCCCACCCTCTCCCACCACCCCCACCCTACTCTCTCCCACCACCCCCACCCTACTCTCTCCCACCACCCCCCACCCTCTCCCACCACCCCCCACCCTACTCTCCCCCACCACCCCCCACCCTACTCTCTCCCACCCCCCCCACCCTACTCTCTCCCACCACCCCCCACCCTACTCTCCCCCACCACCCCCCACCCTACTCTCTCCCACCACCCCCACCCTACTCTCTCCCACCACCCCCACCCTACTCTCTCCCACCACCCCCACCCTACTCTCTCCCACCACCCCCCACCCTACTCTCTCCCACCACCCCCCACCCTACTCTCTCCCACCACCCCCCACCCTACTCTCCCCCACCACCCCCACCCTACTCTCTCCCACCACCCCCACCCTACTCTCTGAGTGTAATTTAGAATTAATAGGACGGTAAAACTTTTAATTCAAAAGCTCTGCCTTAGGGACAAAGGCATTTGCATACAAATGAACACAATTTCCTGTTTGTTCCATATGCAAATGCAGAAAATGATAAACTTAACGGGCATGTGCGTGCGGGTGGCCGCATGTGTGCAAACCGGTTAGCTGTGCAAGCTGTCATGAAGGGAGGTGGAAAGGTTGCCTGGCAGCTTAAGCAGAGTGTGGAGTGAGTGGTGCATGGGGGCGCCCAGCGTGGAGTGAGTGGTGCATGGGGGCGCCCAGCGTGGAGTGAGTGGTGCATGGGGGCGCCCAGCGTGGAGTGAGTGGTGATGGGGGCGCCCAGTGTGGAGTGAGTGGTGATGGGGGCGCCCAGCGTGGAGTGAGTGGTGCATGGGGGCGCCCAGCATGGAGTGAGTGGTGCATGGGGGCGCCCAGCGTGGAGTGAGTGGTGATGGGGGCGCCCAGTGTAGAGTGAGTGGTGATGGGGGCGCCCAGTGTGGAGTGAGTGGTGATGGGGGCGCCCAGCGTGGAGTGAGTGGTGCATGGGGGCGCCCAGCGTGGAGTGAGTGGTGCATGGGGGCGCCCAGCGTGGAGTGAGTGGTGCATGGGGGCGCCCAGCCAAGCGCTGCAAACATGGCCCCGTCTGAGCTATCAGGCTGGGCCAGGAGGTGAGTGGAGCCTGTCCTGGAGGGAGAGCTGATCTTGGACTCCATAGTGGCACAGGAGAAGGAGGGGCGTCGATGGCACAATCCCAAGGGGCATAGACCCATAGCATAGTTGGCTAAGTCAAATTATTTAACAGCAGCATTAATATTCTGTGTAGTTACGGTGATATGATTAAGTATTACCTTCCAGGAGCTTTTGTGGTGGAGGCTCTGTCCCCAAAAGTGAAAGGCAAGACAAAAAGTGCTGCATGAATTGATAATGCCTCATTTGCCCTTAGTTAAGTGGTTATGTACATGAGAATCACTACAGTAACTAAACTAAAGTTCCTCTTAGAGAAAATGATCACAAAGATTAATTTTATTGAAAATAATTGTAATTATATAATGAGTAGATTTACAAAAAGGGGGAAATGCGATTTTTAAAGCATTGGTAGGTACAGTAAGTGAGGACACAGTCAGTATAATTCATAGAAATAATAGTTATAATATAACTAATAGTTATATATAAAACTATATATACCAGTCATTAAATAAGTTTGGGAGTAGTTCCTATGAACACAAGACCTATGGCAACCTACGTTCTAAATAATAGCAGATGAACATGGATTGAATTCTTAAATAATTATGAAGTGTGTACATGTTCTGCACTGGAGGGAGGAAAATGCAGATATGCAGAACCAACAACTGCTGATTTAAGGTTTGTGTGTACATGGTTTTAACATGCTGTGTTTGAGACTGATGACCTTCCTGCAGCCTTTATCATTTCTTCACCTGCTTAAAGGCTGCACTGCAATGGTTGTTCAACAACTAAAATACTGTAAACCCTGTAATCGACAATTTACCTCTAACTAAACAGGGAATCAACCCAGAAATTTAAAAATATTTAACTGTTTAAATGTTTTACTTTAAAAACCTACTTAAAAAACTTAGGGCACCTGGGCTAAAAAAGGGCTTTTTAATTCCTCTTATTCCCAGCTGTTACATTATAGTCTATACCTAGCCACAATAACATGATTAAAGAGTGACAGCACTTCTATGGTTACACCAAATAATTGTGTTTGCACAGAACCTAGTTTTGTAAACATTTTAATGCATCTTAATACAGTAACAATGACATTTGCAGTGGCATTTGCATTCAGCACACCTTCATTGTGAAATTGAATGAAATGTCGGTGCCATCCAAGTCATCTGCAGTTATTTTCATCCACTAGAACCTGAATATTTTCCAAGGGTTAAGCATAGAAATTTTTTATTTTATTTTAAATTGTATCTGTACACATTTCCAAAAAGAAAGGAGGTTAGATGTGAAATATTTCATTTAAAGTTAACCAACTAAACAGTTAGCTGTGGGTTCTTAAGCCCACAGGCACAGAGGCTGTGCACTCCTTTTGTATCCTACTTAGGTGATTAATCCATAAATAGCATATATCAACAACAAGGAGACTGTAGCACATACTCTAGTGTGCACTTTAGGGTTGGTCATAGAAAGAAATGGCCCCCAAAGTAAAATGATTGAAAAATGCTTATGTTCACACTCACTAATGAAGTCAATGTGGCTAAATGCTCCACCATGATCAATGATGTTATACAGGTGTGGTGAGTCTGAAATATAAGACTTTTGGCCATTAAGTATCCACCACTTAAGAAGTTCTGCTCATCCCTGAGATGAAGTGGATGACATAAAACCTTTAGGCAAGCTAGGGAGACTGATTAATTGGGAGCTATTTTTCATTTAACACCACAGTGGCTCTGGTTAAGAAAACCTAAAAATTGTTAGCAGCAGCAGAATGAGTCTCTTCTTTCAGTTTTTCAGTCAAAAGTCCTCAATTGCCAAAGATTGTGTTTGTTGCCGGTAATGAAAGATGAGCTTCTCATTTGTCTCTTCATTTGTTTAGTGAACATTATTTAATTAACTGATTGTTTACATCAGTTTTGCATTTGTATATCTTGCTATCCATTGAACAGCTCACATCATCTCTTGCACACAAATCATTTATTCTGTTCAGGCCTACTACCTCAGGCAGAGACAATAAAACAGTGAAACCTTTTAGTAATTATACGCAAATTGTTTGCACAACAAAATGAGTTTTCCTCCACACTGAAAATTACATTAGCTTCCTTCCTGTGTAACTTGAAATATAAGGATAAAGATTCAGTTTTACCACTGCAAAGTCAATTACACTCATTTGCATTTAGTTCAAAGAATGAATTGGAAATTGGAGTGGGAGAGACGCAAGGGGTCTTTCTTAGCTGTCTTCTCCATTCACATTCCTGTCAAAGAAACCTTTTTTTCACATTCCTTTTCTCAGGTGCAGCTGTTCAGATTTTCTATTAATACTCCAGCTACCTGCAACCCCAAAAATGAAATAAAAAAGGACACTGGTCACAAGAATATCTCTGTGGATACAGCCCAGTTGCCAAATCAACCCAAGCTCAAGTTGTCCTTCCCCCTTTACTCTGACTATAGCAATGTCATGGAGGAAACTCCACCTGTGAGTCAGTGGAGTAGACACTGGATTGCATTCTGCATTCAGCTCCTGAACACAGGACCCTGATTAAATCTGTATTTAATTGTATCAAATCTAGTCGTGATGGAGTGTTCCTCTATGGTGTTTAACCTGCAGTCCTCTGTCAAGGGGGAAGGGGTTCTGAAACAGTGGGGAATTAAAAGCTAGAAATGAATACCAATGTTAGCAGATGCAAAATGTTCTGTGTCTGGCCACACAGCTGGTTATGTGAATGTGACTGAAGAGAACACATACTTCAGAGGTGCTTAAAACTACAATATTCATTACAACATCAGCTCTTTGTCCAAAGCATAGCAAAAAGATCATAAAAACATCATCATCCAGACTGGAATGCAACTTTTAAAAGCTACAGCTATATTAGGGGTGTGTGATCTGACAATATAAAATCGTGAATGGTGAGGACGAGTGGAGAATCGCAGGCAATCTACCAAATTAGAGAAATCGTATAGATCGCCTTTGCCAATCAGCGCAATGACTTTTTTTATGCTGGTTCCCGCCGATGCGGCAGACGTAGGGTGGAGGACTGACCAATCACAGCGAACTGTGCGTCTTCCACACCTCCATGTTGTGTTTGTAAAAACTAAAAACTGCATGGACAACGATGGCTGAAAGCCAAACTGAGGAGCTGGTAAAGAAGAGGAAATCCACCTCTGTAATCTGGAATTGGTTCGTCCGATGCCAGTACAACAAATTTATTCAATCACTTGAGACGTAGGCATCCTAAGGAATATGCCGAAAGTGAAACAATGCGGGCAGCGGGGGCAGCCACCTCACAAGCTTCGGTCTTGGTGGTTTATAATTCCGCGAGTGACTGTAGCGCAAGACTCTGCATACCTCGCGCGAACCCCCGGCGAACAGCGGAAGCGTTTATACTTGCCGCGTCACATTCTTTGCAGTGTTGTCTGAAAAGATATGTAGTAGTATAAAGAAACACCACTCAAAAACAGGGGAAGGAACATTTACCTGATGAATTTTAATGTTGCTTTGTGTTTCAGGTTTTAAAAGTGCTGGAATTTAGGCTAAGTATTTGAAAATGCTTGAAATTGTAACTACTTCGTTTCACAACAAATAACTATCTGACTGAACAGTTCTCTTGTATTACATTAAGCCTCTTGTAATTCCAGGACGAAACATGAGAGAACATGAAGACGTTAAGATTGGGCGTTTTGAAAATGAACAACCATTAAATAATGTGATAAAAAAGCTAATTATTTTGATTATCATTCATTAAAATCTGCATAGAAAGAAAGCTTTGTAGCCCCAAATTTTTTTGGATGGAAAATCGTGATTAAAAAAATCAAAATCGTGATTTTATGCAAAAAAAATCGTGATACAATTTTTTTCCCATATTGTCCACCCCTAAGCGCATTGTTACAGATATACTGGCAACCAGAGGTGTATAATCCAGGTTCAGAAAGTAAAAGTCCTCACCAGGATTTTGCTCAAGCTTGCTAGATTTTCTAATTAGTGCAATCCAGGTAAAATTTGTGGAATCAACATCAGCGACATCTGTTGGATTTCTGTACTTCCAAACAGTTATGTTCTGTAAGTGTTTGCAAAATACTGATTTCCTGTTTTCAATACCACCTGGTTCTGTCCTGTTCTCTGTGTTCATGTGTGTAACTTCTGGTTTCCTCACCATAGATTTTTGCTATCATAATTCTTGGATTACACCTAATAAAGAAGACTTGTTACTGTAATTGTGATCTACTTTGCCTACCCTTACATTAACAAACATTTTGGCATATAAGGACACAGAGCTGCCTTGTTTGTTGCCTTACAACTGGGGCAATACTTCAGCTGCTTCCAAGCGCCACTGGGAATTTAGCCAGCCATAATGCTGTCACAGTGGGAAGAGTAATCCACTACAGAGATAAACTTCCAACTTCCAAACTGGCTAAATCTTTTACAGGGATTCCCCTTCTCTGCTATTGGGAGCCTGGGTAAAGGCATGGACTTCTTGCTTCATTGACATCATCAGAGGTAACCACATAGGTAATTGGTAACACAGGTAACTCACATCAATTTGCATACCGCAGCAACAGGAGCACAGAAGATGCTGTCTCCATTGCACTCCACTCAGTGCTTTCACTGTTACATCTGGACAGTAACAATACATATGCACGAATGCTGTTTGTTGATTTTAGCTCAGCATTTAATACAGTTATCCCTGCAAAGTTAGTCACTAAACTTGGCGATCTGGGAATTGACTCTTCCCTCTGTCACTGGATTAAGGACTTTTTGACCAACAGGCCCCAGCATGTTAGATCAGGCCATACTTGCTCCACCACCATCTCACTCAACACAGGTGTACCACAAGGATGTGTGCTGAGTCCATTCCTCTACTCCCTCTTCACTCATGACTGCAGGACTGTTCATGATTCCAACTGCATGATCAAGTTTGCTGATGACACCACAGTGATCGGCCTAATCAGTAACAATGATGAGACAGCCTACAGGGAAGAAGTAGAGCACCTGTCTATGTGGTGTGCTGATAATAACCTGCTCCTTAACACCACCAAAACAAAAGAGATCATTGTGGACTTCAGGAAGGGAGATGGTGACGCACACGACCCAATCTATATTGGTGGGATGGCTGTTGAACGTGTCACCAATTTTAAATTCCTGGGGATACACATATCTGAGGATTTGTCCTGGACCACCAACACCTCCAGCCTGGTCAAGAAGTCTCACCAGCGACTTTTTTACTTGAGGACTTTAAACAAAGAGCACCTGTCTTCAGAGATGCTGGTGAATTTCTACCATTGTGCGATAGAGAGTATCCTGTACAACTGTATCATCGTCTGATATGGGAATTGCACTGTTGCTGAACGCAAGGCAATACAGCATGTGGTGAAAACAGCACAGAGGATCACAGGGACTGCACTTCCATCAGCGGAGGACATCCAGAAGAAACTCTGTCTGCGACAAACAAAAAGTATTCTTAAGTACTCCTCTCACCCTGCTCACACGCTTTTTGCTCTCTTGCCCTCGGGCAGGCGCTTCAGGAGCCTCCGGACCAGGACAATCAGAATGAGGAACAGCTTTTTCCCCAGAGTCTCGTTAGTGAACTCTGCTCACAACTAACATCCATCCATCCATTATCTGAACCGCTTAATCCCACTAGTCGGGGTCACAGGGGGGCTGGATCCAATCCCAGCATCTCCGGACGAAGGCAGGGTACACCATGGGCAGGTCGCCAGTCCACCACATGGCCAACACACACGCACGCACTCACACCTACGGGCAATTTAGCACGATCAATCAACCTAACACGCATGTCTTTGGACTGTGGGAGGAAACCGGAGTACCCGGAGGAAACCCACGCAGGCACAGGGAGAACATGCAAACTCCACACAGAGCAGCCCAGACCGAGAATCGAACCCAGACCGCCTTGCTGTGAGGCGACAGTGCTGACCACCACACCACCGTGCCGCCCCTCACAACTAACAGACTTCTTTAATCTATATTGACTGTTACATACACACACATCAATATTCTATATGGACTGTTACCAGTGATGTCAGTAACACGTTACTTAGTAATGGTGTGACGGGCGGGGGTGAGCAACGAAAAGGAAGCGATCACGCCAAGTCTCAGGGAAAAATGATGGTTTAATAGAAAGTGTGCAAACCTAAAACCCGTGCACTATCTCCAAATTAAGGATATAATGACCAGCGGTCAACTGGTACGACGACAAGACATATATAGACAGACAAACGACCATCTGGTGGGAACGGATCACGGGCTCCGCCCACCTGAGGGGCGTACACGACATCACAAAACAACAACAACACAGCCGCTGTGGACGGAGGCGACCGGTAGGGGGCCGCCTCACCGTGACAGACCCCCCCACCAAGCCGCACTCCCCTCCACTGGGTGTGTGGCACACAGCGGCTGCACAACAACACGAAGGGGCAGGAAGGCAAGGACAGGCAGGGACACACCTCCTGCAGTCCACGAGCTGAAACACAAAACACATAACGTTAGTCAGCTCACCTCCCTGGGCAGGACCCTGGACCGACTGGGCCGTTAACAACACATAACCACGCCCCGGTCGGTCACAGGGCCCTCGCGCCCTAACCGGCCCTTGGCCGGTGAGCCCCACAGGTGTGAGGATGAGGAGCTATGGCTCCTGTGTCGTCCTTAGCGTATGTGTGTGTGCAGGTTACCTCCCCGAGGCGTGGCTTCTTCACCTCCTGGACCTACCTCCTTCCAGAGCTGACCCCTGCCTTCTGCTAGGGGTCACCCCAGCCTCCTGGGGGAGCCAACCCCTCCCGGGGTCCCTCATCATAAGGTGGACTCCTCCACCCAACCCAGGAGCGCCAGAGACCGAGGCCCAGAGCACCCCCGACGCGGGCTAGGGAGCAGCCCCAAGGGCCTCCTGGTCACCCCGGGCAGGAGGGAGGATCTCCTCCCTCAGCAGGAGCTTTTCAGACCGGAGCCCCATGGTCCCCAAACATCCGGGGGCCCCAGCCCTCTAGGGAGGGGCTCTTCATGACCGGGCTCCGGTCACCCCACAACACAAGGGGGCTCCTGCCAGGTGGAGACCCCCACAAGGCCCAGGAACACCACGACACCGCCAGGGGGAAGCACCTGCACAGAAACAGCGCACACACACACACACCCCAACACCAACATAGAACACAAACGCGCCTCAGACGCCCTCCGTGCCATACCCAGTGGCACGGGACCACAACCGCCCCCCTCCCAAACACACATTTAAGGGGAGGAGCAAGCGTGGAATTACACTTAACAGTAGACAACACGCTAGGACAAAACATACACACAAAGACTCAACAAACAGAACTTAGTGCGCAGACACTGAACGAACGGGACCGATACTTGCGTGCACTACACAAACGATGGTGACGCGCCGCTCAGAGTCGCAGTCGCTCCCCACAAAAAACACACGACACACGGGGAGCGAGGCGACAGTGAGGAGCAGCGAGCGCGTCACACACACAAAACACTTAACATATAACAAACGCGCACGCACACGGATCCTCACGTCCGTTACCTGGACACACTAACACCACACAAGAAGAAGAGTATTTCCAGGACGACAGTCCTGTCCCTCGCCGTGCCACCAACACTACACATGGGCACGGCGGATCTCTTCAAACAAACACCACGCAGACAAACACTTACCACGAGACATGACCACGAACGAAGGAGAAAGAAAAAGAGACTCGGCGGCTTCCGAAGGGTGGCTGGTCATTCTGTGACGGGCGGGGGTGAGCAACGAAAAGGAAGCGATCACGCCAAGTCTCAGGGAAAAATGATGGTTTAATAGAAAGTGTGCAAACCTAAAACCCGTGCACTATCTCCAAATTAAGGATATAATGACCAGCGGTCAACTGGTACGACGACAAGACATATATAGACAGACAAACGACCATCAGGTGGGAACGGATCACGGGCTCCGCCCACCTGAGGGGCGTACACGACATCACAAAACAACAACAACATAGCCGCTGTGGACGGAGGCGACCGGTAGGGGGCCGCCTCACCGTGACAAATGGTATTGAAATGAAATTGTAATAGTATTTGGTTTCACAACAAATAGCTGTCTGACAGAACAGTTCGCTTGTATTACGTTTACAAATAAATTTACAAATAATACCACGTAGCTACACAAACGTAATGTCAGGATATACTGTAGCGACTACTACTCCTCACGGTGAATTCCCTAACGGACAGACACTTGGCCACTCAAGGTGTCTTAGCCCTTTAAGTGACACTGGGGGGCGGAGCCTGCGCACGCCAGGGTTGCGTTATCAATAAAGTTTCGGGATTTTTGGATTAAGCAGTTTCTGCCTCGGTTACAGAACTTGCCTCAATACATTGTTACTGTTAAAAATGCAAGTGAGTATTGGAAAAATTAATTTTGCTGCTGAATGTAACTACTAAAGTAACTTGTAATCTAACGTAGTTACTTTTAAAGTCAAGTAATCAGTAACGTAACTAAGTTACTTTTAAAAGGAGTAATCAGTAATCGGATTACTTTTTCAAGGTAACTAAGCAAGCCATCACTGACTGTTACACTCTCAATTACACACATCTGTTTGCTGATTTTGCTTGCATTGCTCCTCTGTACACTGTAAAAAAAAATTTTTAACAGATATTTACTGTAAATAAATACAGTATTTTTCTGTATTTTTCATAATAAGAGAATATACCTGTAAAATACAGGAAAATGACTTTTTTAAAGAAAACTCCTTTAAATATACGGTCAAAGTCTATAAATTTATATTACAAGAATTTCTTGTTTTATAACATGATTGTATATTTTTTAAGGGTCTTGAGTTTTAATTTAGTAGTTATCAGTGTAAAAATGCAGTTTTCAGTGTAAAAACACAGAACAATGCCTTTTGTAACTTCACAGTAATTTTCCATTTTTAAACAGTAAATGCATGGTATATTAAAATTCCATGTTATCAAAGTAATTATATTGAACCAAAAACAGCAGCCTAACATCTACATTTGACCAAAGCTGGAATTATAGTGAATTAAGATTTGAAGTAAAATATTATGTAAAATTTCCCATTTCCAATTCTCTAAATAAACAAATAATTCTGCTACCAAAACAGCTGTAAATTGAATTACACAAAGTACTGAACAACAGCCTTTTATTTGAAATGACATTTAAAGCAACAAGTTTAGAACGCAATACTGCTCCACTCTGCTCAAGCAAGTGAATAATATAAAATATTTGGTCCCTCAATCCTCAATCCCGGGCAATCAAGGGCTTTTCCTGAGGAGGCGCAAAGATATAAGGCATTAGGAGATTTTTTTCAGAAAGGCCCATAAGATAACCTGTTAAAACTTTGCAATATATAGCAATAAGTTTGCGGAGGGGGTCAGAGAAATATTGTGTGTGTATGTGAGAGAGAGAGAGAGAGAGAGAGAAAGAAAGAGAGAGAGAGGAGATCGATCCATCTATCCATCCATCCATTCATCCATCAGGAAACAGATCAGCAAACAGTTTGATTGGACAGAATAGTGGGTGCGTGGTCTGTTCAGCCAATGATTGCAGAGAATCACTAGTTTGAATTTGAGCGCCAGTTGCCTGGAGTACGTTCAGTTATTCAGAGTCACAGGTAAAAGCGAGACCGACTGAAGCACGGAAGCACAGAAACACCAGTTCACGCCAAGTGTCTATGTTCAATATCAAATGAAGGTACGTCTTAGTTTTATTTTTTCACAAATCGCTGCTTTTCCGGGAGTGTTTAGTTATTTTATTATGAGTAGCATTCTGATGACAAGTTGATGTCTGACACGTTGTGTTATAATAGTTTTGTAGTTTTGGTTTCAAACATGTTTTAACCAGTTTATTTTAATCTGTTCATGGTGTTTTTTATCACATTATTTAATGGTTGTTTATTTTCAAAACGCCCAATCTTAACGTCTTCACGTTCTCTCATGTTTCATCCTGGAATTACAAGTGGCTCATATTTGTTAACATAATACAAGAATACTGTTCAGTCAGACAGATATTTGTTGTGAAACGAAGTAGTTTCAATTTCAAGCATTTTCAAGTACTTTAGTCAAAATTCCAGCACTTTTCAAACCTGAAACACATAGCAACATTAAAATTCATCAGGTAAATGTCCATTCCTGTTTTTGAGGGGTGTTTCTTTATACTACCACATGCTGCGGCAAGTATGAACGCTTCCGCCATTCGCTGAGGTTCGCGCGAGGTGTGCAGGGTCGCGCGCTACGGTCAGTCTCGAAAGTATAAACAGATTAGTTAAATAAATACTTTTAATGTCTTTTTTTTAGGTTGTACAGACAAACAGCATTTTACAGAGTATACCTAACTTTTAGAAAAAACTGCAAGTTTTTGTGCTTTTATGTTGGCTATGTTGCTTCTGTGATGCTGAGCTCTAGCTATAATAAGTTTGTGCTATTATCAGAAAAGTTTTTGTTTGTGTTTTATTTAATCTATTTTTTAACATTATTTTTCTATTATTTACTTATGTATTTATTCATTTGTTTTTTATTATTTATTATTACTTAATGTTGAGAGAACACAGCCTTGCACTGCACAAAATGCACTATTATTACTTGTACACATGTTATCTAATTTTAGATTTCATCTATTGTTGAATAAACCTGCAAAATATTTGGAATTATTCTGGATTTATTAGACAGTAAAAAAACAAACAAATTAACGTGCTGCTGTTCAGAGACATTACATTTCTGTATTTTAATCTTAATTTATCGTGTTTCACATTGATATCGGGATATCCAACAATGTTATCGCACATTGCCATTCTAGTCCATATCGTGCACCCCTAATGGCATAGTAATAAATTTATTACTAATGGCATAGTAATAAATGTGTGCATTGTGTTTTTAAGGAGACTGCCAATCTAATAATAAATTCAGTGCACAGTAGCATTAGCTTACAAGTCTTTAATGACCTTGTAATTTTTTATTACCACAGGATGCAACAGACAATCTTTAGAAAAAATTCTAAAGAAGAATTTCATTCTTTTCATAGAGAAATTTTATACACCACTGAAATCATGTCGTCAATCTGCAGTCTCAGCCATGCTCTTTTACCCTACGGAACCCCGGATCTAAAAGAAATTTCTCTACGAGACAAATGAACATTTTTCTCTTGAATACCACTGTATCGTCTGAATTATTATTAAAGTGTTGAAATGTAAATTCATTAGACCGGCAGCCTCCTTAAAAATAATGCAAACCAGCATCCTTTGCCAGTGTGGTAGTGTTTTTTCCATGTACGGAATGAGGGAACATAAAAATAAGTCAGATCTTTCCCTTTTGTTCATAGTTTGCTTTGACAAGCTCTACAAGCAGACAGCACTTTGGAGTTCTTTCTGACTTTACCGGTACTTGTCCATCCTCAAAGCAAAGTTGGCATCTGTGGTGCTCTTTCTTGGCATGACACCCTGCTGCTCACAAATAGTTCCCTCTAGTCTAAGTCTAGCTTCTACAACTCTCTCCCAGATCTTCATTGTGTGGCTCATCAACTTAATTCCATTGTAGTTGTTACAACTCTGTACATCACCCTTGTTCTTAAAAATGGGTACCAGCACACCTCTCCATTCCTCTGGCATTTTCTCACTCTCAACCGTACCATTGAATAGATGAGTCAAAGACCTCACTGCTATCTCTCCTAGAGATTTCTGTACCTCCACTGGTATGTCATCAGGTCCATCTGCCTTCCCTTCTTCATCCCCTCCAAAACTTTCCAAACTCTACTCTTTGTTCCATTTCCAATGACCTTCCTTTGCACATTAGGCAGATTGAGTCACTCGCCGTTTTTAAATCTCATTTAAAAACACATCTTTTTTCATTGGCTTTTGATTTAATTTGATTTTCTTAGTGCTTTATTTGTTTCTATAGCTTTGGGTTGTGTTGTGTGTTTTCTTCCTAAATTTGGTGTTTTTATTTAAACACAAAATTTAAATTTTATATTTGTGCTGTTTTATGTTTCTTATTCTTTCAGTATGTGTACAGCACTTTGGTATACATTTGTTGTTTTAAAGTGCTATATAAATAAAATGGATTGGATTGGATTGGATTGGATTTCATTCTCTTCATTCATTAGCTCCTCAAAGTACTCCTTCCATCTTCTCATCACACTCTCCTCACTTGTTAAAACATTACCATTCCTATCCTTAACAAGTCTAACCCAGTGCCTTTAACAGCTCCTCTATTAACTCTTTACCACATTCCTTCCTTCTTCAGTTTCCACCATTTGGTCTTCTCTGGTTTGACGTTTTTCCTCTTCTTCACAACAACAGTCATTCTACACACCACCATACGATGCTGTTTGGCCACGCTCTCTCCTGTCACAATCTTATAGTCTCCAATCTCTGTCGTGTTTTGTCTTCTACACAGAATGTAGTCTACTTGTGTACTCCTCCCTCCACTCTCATAGGTCACCCTATGTTCCTTTTTGGAAATAAATTTTGACTACAGCCATTTCCATCCTCTTGGCAGAATCCACCACCATCTGTCCTTCCTGGTTCCTTTCCTTGACACCAAACCTACCCATTGCTTCCTCATCTCCTCTGTTTCCTTCACCATGTCCATTTAGGTCTGTTCCAATCACCACTCTCTCCTCACTGGGAATACTTTCACTTCATCTAGATCCTTCCAAAACTTCTCTTTTTCCTCTTCTTCACTTCCAACCTGTGGAGCATAACCACTGGCAACATTCAATGTCAGACCTTCTACTTCTATCTTCAGACACATCACCCTATCTACACTTGTTTCACCTCTACTACGTTCTTTGCTAACTCCTCTTTCTAGTATGTGCACACAAGATCAGGCACCAGTATGAGTAATACTATTTCACTTAACTTGATAAAATTGTAGGTATGAGTCAAAACCATACACAGCTGCCAAAATCAGGCCCAATTCTGACCAACATGCTTCATATCTTCCTGGATATCAAACAAAACAGTCTGATATTTGGGGTTATTGAGATTTCAGAATTGTTTTGCATTTTATGTTACAATGTTAAGCATTCAAAATTTATTAAAAAGTGCACACAATGTCCCAGAATTACTATATAGCCTACAGGTTACAGGTTAAAACAAACATTTGATTTTTCTCTTTTCACAGATGCGGCAGTGGGCACTGGTTTAATGATGCCTAACAAGATCATTGAGAGAAACTGCCATGGTTTTGATATTGTCCAACACGCTCACTTCGATCTGCCGATGCTCAGTTACTGTCTATACCCCCCTCTAGGCTTCGCACATATGGTGGAAGAGCGTTCAGTGTTGTTGGCCCTAAGTCATGGAATTCACTTCCCATCCATCTTCGCACATGCCCTTCATTATCTACTTTTAAGAGACATCTAAAAACTTATCTTTTTAAGATTGCTTTTCTAAATGCTTAGTTCTTTTATACTCTGTTATCTCATTGTAATGTTTTTTAGCTGCTTTTATGATCATGATTATTATTAATTTTCTTCTTAGTACTGTTATTAACATTTTTTTCCTTTGCTGTTATGGAAAGTGTCCTTGTGTTATTTGAAAGGCGCTTATAAATAAAATTTTTATTATTATTTTTTTTTATTATAATGTTCAAAACCTGGAGTTATGGAATTTTCTTCCTTCTGGATGTGGCCTAATATGACATCTTTTTTGATAAAGGTAATTATAAACTGTTATGTAGTGACAGCTAACAGTGAGTGAACTGGGACTGAACACAACAAGTGCACAGTGATAATGAAGTGATGTTATTCTATGAGATATTTGATGTGATCGTTTCATACAGCACCCTTAACATCTTACTGTTACTGTTGAAAATGCCTTAAACAACTGTGTGTAAGCCCTTTTATGATCTGCTTGTCTCTGTGTGAGAGTTTCTGTTCTTCGTGCGCTTTATGTTGAATAAATATACAGTGACGTCAGTCAAAGAGGATTCCGTGTCTCATCCTTCGTGACAGCCCGAATGTCACATTACCGTTTTTTTACGACTTTTTTTTTACAGTGTACTTGATGCACCTTTTACAACATTGTAAAAATTGTATTTTATTCATAGTTCTCTTACTCTGTACATACATGTAATATAATATCATGTCTATATTGTTAAATACCCACCTATATTATGTTTATAGAACCTCAACACATTCACACAAAATTCTGTTTTCAAAATAGTTATATATAATATATACCAAATTCTATAATCTATATATTGTACATTTTGCACTTGCTAATTTATTGCACTTCTGGTTAGATGCTAAACTACATTTTGTTGCATTTGTAGCGGTTACATATGTTAGTTTATGGATTATGAACGGGGCACCAACCTGATTGCTCAGGAACCAGTATTGTGATAACGGAGTGAGGTGGAATATGGTTTGATCAGTCTCATTACTAAAGGGTTAAGTTCTGGTTCCGCGCAGTGACCTAATACCATCGACCAAAATATGCATTTACCACCGTGACCAGATGAATAAATGTCCAAATTTATTAAATGGTTAACATTACAATTGATATAAAGAATAGCATATGGAATGATTTGGCTCAAAATGAAACTAAACCTATATGTGAGTCTGCTAATCTAAACCAGGGATATAATAGTGAACAACAGAGAACAGAAAATTAAACAACAGCGAATGATAAACAACTGTCGGTGATCATGAGATTTAAATGGATTATATGACTATCCTAAGGCTTGCCTAACTAGTGTAGGACCCAGGGATTGACACAAGGTCTTTAGAGAGAGAACAGAAAAGGAGAAAGAGAAAGTTTGGGCAGGTTAATGGTAACAGTATTTACTATTTCGGACTCCGGGAGAAATAGAAGCTGGCAACCCCAAAACAGCATATGAACTGAGCATCTTACTTCGTTGAAGAGGCGTGGTGACACGGACCAACCGGTGCGCGTTCACGGTCCGTTTCTTGAGGCAGCTAAGGTCTGCGGAGCAGGTCACGTGAGACGGCTTGAATCACGGATACTTAGCGGTGACGTCACAGTCGCAGCTGGAGGGCGCAGACAAACTTGTGCAGATAACTTGACTGAGAAAGAAGATGCTCTTGACTTGAAAGACTAGACTAAATAAAAGTACGTTTAACGACGACACGTAAAATAAAGAAAATAAAATAAAGAAGAATCTTCTGTTGAACTTGGTGAGAGCTTTAGTTGCGGTCTCTTGGCATCGCTCTACTGGACACTGCGGTGTTCGGCACTCTGTTGGTCGTAATGGTTTGGCGTGTTTCCAACGAGTTTGAGTCTTGGCGAGTCTGGCGAAATTCTCCAAGTCCTTCCAAATCTACCAGGCTGCCAAGCTCATTGTTCTCCCTGAGTAATGGTCTTTTAAACCAACTTTTAGGGGCATCATCGTAAGGCAATTAATGGTCATCATGTCATTGACCATTGGGCCTGTATTATTGAATATTCATTACCTATGCCTGGACAGGGGAGAGAGAGAGAGAGAGAGAGCGAGGGGGGTCTGTCTCTCCAGGTCTAGTTAATGACTTAACCAACGAAGACAGATTAGCACAGGGATGTCAAAGTCAAATACATCGAGGGCCAAAAAATCAAATTTGCTACAAGCCGAGGGCCGGACTGGTTCAATGTTTATTAAAACATATTGAAATGATTGCACATAGCCTATTGAACCAAGACCTAACACAGTGTATATTATTTAATACTTAAATGAATAAAGCAATATTTTCTTATGGATCTGTCAGTAATTTCAAGTGAAAACATTTTTCAACAAGCAAACAGATAAAAACAAACTTCCTTCAAAGAAAACATGTCCTGTACATTAAATGACTAAAGTAATAAAGGTTTGAAAAGTGCTGGAATTTAGGCTAAAGTACTTGAACATGCTTGAAATTGTATCTACTTCGTTTCACAACAAATATCTGTCTGACTGAACAGATCTCTTGTATTACGTTAACAAATACGAGCCTCTTGTAATTCCAGGACTGTACTGATATCACAGTGTATGTTTGGATGTCAGTGTGAGTCATGGGGTTTGAAGGGGAGTTAACTGTCGTTGGGGGTGTGGCCAGACGGAGCGGGAACTGAGAGCGGGAGTGTAGGCTTGTCAGTTGATTGAGTACGTGAATAAAGAAGGTTATTAAAACTTCCAGTGGGCTGCTGGGGTGTAGTAGTGGTGATGGATGACATCCTGATTTTTGGAGAAAATCAGGAAATCCATGATAAGAACCTGAGTGCTGTGCTTCAGACAGTGGAGAAATCTGGGCTGAAGCTCAATAAAGACAAGTGCAACTTTAGTAAATCTAAGATACGATACTTTGGCCACATAATCAGTGAAGAGGGAATCCAACCAGACACGGACAAAGTCAAAGCTATCACACAGCTGCCTAGCCCTACCAATATCACTGAACTACGGCAAATGTTAGGAATGGTGAACTACCTGGGAAAATTCCTTCCGGGTCTCTCAACAGTACTTCACCCTGTAACTGAACTGCTGAAAAGGGACACACCCTGGGTTTGGACTGAAATGCAGCAAGGATCGTTCGAGAGGGTGAAGGCCATGCTCACCTCAGCGCCAGTGTTATCCTTCTATGATCTTAAGAAACCTACAGTTGTCAGCGCAGATGCAAGCAGCTACGGTCTCGGGGCTACACTGCTACAAGGGGACCCAGGTGAGCTCAGACCAGTTGCATTCAGTTCACGCACACTCACTGAAACGGAAAAAAGGTATTCCCAAATAGAGAAGGAATGTCTGGCAGGTGTGTGGGCCTGCGAGCGGTTTGTGCGCTATTTGTGGGGCATGGATAGTTTTCTGCTGCAGACTGACCACAAACCATTGGTGCCCTTGATAAATTCCTATGACCTGGATCAGGTACCGCCCAGATGTCAGCGATTGCTAATGAGGCTAATGGCCTTTAATGTGACAGCAGTTCATGTGCCAGAGGTTGGACAGCATCAAGAACGCAACCATGGTGGACACTGTGCTGCAAAAGGTACTCACACACATTAGATGTGGTTGGCCCGACAAAATGACCGAACACTCTCATTTACTTCAACCATATCATGCAGTACGGGCAAATCTCTCTGAACTTGACGGCATCATCCTGTATCAAGACAGGCTAGTGATCCCAGCATCCCAACGTGAAGAAATGCTGCAGCGAATTCACGAAGGTCATCAGGGACTGACTAAGTGCAGGGAAAGAGCCAGAATGTCGGTATGGTGGCCTGGAATTAGCAGAGATATAGCACGGAAAATAAAATCCTGTGAGTTCTGTGTAGAGAATAAACCATCCTACAAGAGGGAACCGCTGGTTACAATACCTCTTCCCGATGGTCCCTGGCAGAAGATCGCTGCAGACCTATGTGAGCACGAAGGTAAGAAATACCTTGTTGTAGTGGACTATTACTCCAGGTTCTTGGAGCTCAAGTGCCCTGCATCGATAGCCAACATGTTATCACCAGCTTTAAGAACATGTTTGCAAGGTGGGGTATTCCCCTCGAGCTGGTGAGTGATAATGGGACACAGTTCGTCTCTGCAGAATTCAAAAAGTTCCAGGAACGGTATGGATTCGCGCATTCTACATCCAGCCCCCGTTACCCTCAAGCCAATGGTGCAGCCGAGAGGGCAGTGCGAACTGCCAAGCACATCCTGAAACAGCCAGATCCGCAGTTGGCTCTGATATGTTATCGGCAGTGCCGTTTCAAGGTATTTGGGGGCCCCAAGCAAAGACACCAACCGGGGCCCCCCCAACCTCCACACCAGAAATCTCATGCCCAAACCCCCCTCCGGCCAAAAAAAAAAACATATCTGGCCGCAGTCCACCTTCAAGAACCACAGCATATACACCTCAAACTAACTACTTTACAAATTTACTACTTGTAGCTGAACATAGCAGATTTAAGTATGGGATTACCCGGGACGTATATATTGTTTTTAGCCTACCTGCTGCTAAATTACACCATTTGTACAGGTAGGCCTAATTTATCCAGTGTAAATCATCACTTACCACTGTCTTGTGTTTTTTTTAGGGGTGGGCATAGATAAATTTTTTAAATCTAGATTAATCTCACTGAAATCTTGAAATTAATCTAGATTAATCTATATTAAAATGGCTCATATGTGTGCTACCCAAGTAATAACTAAAAGTCAGCTTTTGAGATAGGGTTTCTTAATACAGAGGGTGCATTAGACCAGGGGCTCATCTCCTGTTTCCAAAATGCATCAATGACTGCTTGAGGAAGCTGTTCTACTTTGATACTTGAAGAAAAAAACATACTCAATAAAATGTAGGCTACTCGTGTTCAACGGTTTATTCAGTTAAACATGAATTTGTAAGCCTACATACTGTACATTAAAAGGGGTTGATAACATGTTTATTCAGCTAAACATGATATTTGAAATGTAAGCCAACATTTAGTACATTTAATCTCACGGACATAATTTGGGGGGGACTTTTTCAAAAGCCGGTTTGGTCCTCTGAAGTTTTAACGGTTAAAAATAAATATTTAAATAGCGACGAATCTAGCGCTAGGACCATGCAGAAAACGACCGCTCCGAGCTCCGCTCCGGTAATATTTTACGTTCCTAAAAATGAATTTTCCATGAAGCAAACCTGGCGACTTCGTGGCTGCATCCATGTAAACACACGTACGATTTTTAATTCACAGGTTTGAAAACTCGTTCTCGCCCCTACTGTGCAATTTGGTTAGGAATACAGCCGAGCTAAACTGTCAAGTTGAAAGTCATCATAGTTTGCTTACCCATTTAGTAGATATATTAACGGCGATAATTTTTATATTGCCCGATAAGAGTATCAAATTAACGAACGCCGTTAACGGCCCACCACTAGTTTTTTTTGTGTTCCTCTTCCTTCTTTTGTTTTCTCTTTTGGCTTCCTGATGGATAAATTCGCTTCATGGTTAAGTTTCATATTTGCTGGCGTCTAAAACTTGGCTGTCTGCCAGGACAGTGTCTACCTGCCTTCAGCAGCTGGTGGGAGGGGCCCCTTGAGGGGGATTCTGAGAACAGTGTCATTGCTCATGACTTTGAGAATGTAAAGGGGGGCTCACACAGTTTGTCGCTGCATTTAATTCTTAACCTGTTGTTGTCTGGGGGCCCCAGGCCAGCTTGGGGCCCCAAGCAATTGCCTGGTTTGCCTGCCCCATCGCGACGGGCCTGGTTATCGGGCTACTCCAATCAGTGCCACAGGGGCAAGCCCAGCCCAGCTGATGATCGGGCGTCAGATTGAAACACCACTTCCAATGCTGAAGAGGAAGCTCAAGCCAACCCCCTTCTGTGATGCTGAAGTCAGGTGGCGAGATCAGAAAACCAAGAGGGCTTACCGGTTCTTCTATGACAGGTGGCATTCTGCTCGCCCACTTTCAGAACTGCAACCAGGGCAAAAAGTAAGAATGAAACTTGACACTGAGAAAAGTTGGAAAACACCTGCCACAGTCATAAGCAAGTCCCAGGAACCCCGTTCGTATGTCGTCCAGACAGAAGACAATACTATACTTAGACGTAATCGGCGGCATCTTCAGCCTGTCCTGGAGCCTCAGGGTGCTTCTCCACTGCAACCATCTAGTGGGGAAGAGGGAATAGCTGCAGAGCCATGTGAGCAGTCCGATTCCCAGGTGCCACCTCCACACCTGACTCCTTCTGCGGACATTCCAACGCTGGCACGGAAGCCAGCTTCTCCTCAGTCAATGACTGTGACATCCAGAGGCAGGGAAGTTAGATTACCTGCCCGCTACAGAGATTGATGATGCAGTAATATCAGTTGTAGGAACACTCTCACCTATGGTCATGAGTTTTGGGTAATGACCGAAAGAACGAGATCGCGGATACAAGCGGCCGAAATGAGTTTCCTCCGCAGAGTGGCTGGGCGCACCCTTAGAGATAGGGTGAGAAGCGCGGTCACTCGGGAGGAGCTCGGAGTAGAACCGCTGCTCCTCCACATCGAGAGGAGTCAGTTGAGGTGGCTTGGGCACCTGTTTCGGATGCCCCCTGGGCGCCTTCCTAGGGAGGTGTTCCAGGCATGTCCCCCGGGGAGGAGGCCCCGAGGAAGACCCAGGACACGTTGGCGAGACTATGTCTCTCGACTGGCCTGGGAACGTCTCGGTGTTCCACCCGAGGAGCTGGCTGAGGTGTCTGGGGAGAGGGAGGTTTGGGTTTCCCTGCTCAGACTGCTACCTCCGCGACCCGGCTCCGGATAAGCGGTAGATAATGGATGGATGGATGGATGGATGGAACAGCAGCTGTTTTTTTTTTGGGCAGAATAATCCCAATGCTGCTGTGGACAGAAGGGCAGTCTACCCCAATGTCCTAGTTGTAGGAGTTGAATTAGTGGTGCTCTTTAGCACGTTATGTTGAAATTATACCATTATGGTGCTCTACAAAGGTTATATACTGTTGGGGTTGTTAAAAAAAAAAAAAAAAAAGTGGGGGAGGTGTACTGATATCACAGTGTATGTTTGGATGTCAGTGTGAGTCATGGGGTTTGAAGGGGAGTTAACTGTCATTGGGGGTGTGGCCAGACGGAGCGGGAACTGAGAGCGGGAGTGTAGGCTTGTCAGTTGATTGAGTACGTGAATAAAGAAGGTTATTAAAACTTCCAGTGGGCTGCTGCGTCAAGTTCATTACAAGGACGAAACATGAGAGAACGTGAAGACATTAAGATTGGGCGTTTTGAAAATAAACAACCATTAAATAATGTGAATAAAAAGCTAATTATTTCTAATCATTTCGACTATATGTATAAATATTTAACTTAATTATGTTAAACTGGTGCGCGCAGTTACAAAATTCGAGAGGTGCACGACCTCGCGATTAGACAGCATGCGACGACCTCGCGCACGGGCGGAGCCACTGCGATTACGTCATTTTCACCGCGCTGACCCTCGCCGCCTGTGTGCGCTGCAGTGACTTCGCGGGCTACCGTTGCATTGTGGGGAATGTAGTGTTTGTGCGTGGAAAACACCATCGGGCGGCTGTGGCCTGCGGGCCGGTTCTAATAGTAATTAAATATCATCCATGGGGCCATAGATAATCAATTCTACTAGATCCGGCCCGCGGGCCTTGACTTTGACACATGTGGATTAGCACAATTTAAAGACAAAGGAAATTCCCTATTCCTAAATAAACTGACTTACATACTCTGCCTAAACAAGAATTAATTTGGTTCTATTAGTCTACACATTGAGCCATTCTTAATTTCCACTTTTGGAAAATAAATGACACATAATGCAGACAGGCATGAATGTGAGGTCACATAAGCACACATGAGAATGATTACATTCAATGAGTAACATACAAACTAATACATAGATATGTGTATGTCTAATATATAGACATTACATGTTGATACTTGGTTATATATGAATATAAATTAATATTACATCGGAATACAAGTGCATTGAAATATCTAAAATAATGCATCACAGGAATATGTGAGTGCATAGGTTTCTATGACTCTAACACAGGGGTGGCCAACCCGTCAGAGACCAAGAGCCACTTTTTTTTTTACTGTGTTACGGCAAAGAGCCACATCATACAGGGACATGTAAATGTGGCGAGTATAGATTGTTGACCGGGGGGGGGGGGGGGGGGGGTCATGGACGATCGATCGCCAGTAGTTAGCGAATTAGTAACTGGTGTGAGCATGTGAAGACAGTCAAATGCGTGTTACCCACTACGCCGGTTTTAAAAGTATTAGCGGCTCGCTAGGCTTTTAAACTAACAGTGCACCACGAAGATGTAGCAGTGTGTCGCCCTCAGAGCTGATGAGGTAACCGGGCCACGACACAGGCCGTTAGTGCAGGTGAGAGTGCAGACCGGCTGGGGAGCCGCATGAAACCAGACAAAGAGCCACATGCGGCTCGCGAGCCACAAGTTGGCCACTTCTGCTCTAACACATAGAATTAATGAGCATGCATGTCTAAACAGCAGAACACACAGTAATATATATGCATGCCTGCATTTACTATAGAGTTTAAGACTACAAGAACAGGTATATCCAACTACTGATACACAAAGTAATACATGGAGATGCATCAATGTGGTGTGTTTATACAATAACCGGTATTCTAATAAGAATACCTGAAAGATCATAAGTTGTGTCTTTATATCAACCACATATCACAGTGTTCACATTTAGAGGCACATGGTCTTGTGGTCCTTTGTTCTTAAGGCTGGAATGCTGAATACTGGTTTCAAGAATAATTAATGTTTCCTTATATGGAAGGTAGTCAAGCATTCGCCGAGCTGGTTCCTGTAGGCTGAATCCCAATTCTGTGTACAGTTCAGATTTGGAGTTGCAGAGATCTCTGAAATATTTGTATCTTCAGCTCTGGATTTTAACACAGGACTTATAATGGGTTTAAACTGTGGGCAATCAGATAAGGATGGAATTTAGAGTTTTATGGTCCTTTATGGTCTAAGTGTCCTCCGAGGAAGGTTGATTTTGACCAGGACTCTTAGATGGCCTCTCTCCCAAGCTCAGGAGATCATAAGGTCAGCATTGTAGGCTTTTGGGAGGTAAACACCATTGTGGATGTGGGTCCTTTGGGGCCTGTTGCTGGGTAAAGATTCAGTGTTTATCTTTACATACAATCAAAGAGATCTGGGTGAGTCAGTTGATCAGCTCGGCAGGCAAAGGATTCCATTTTGGGTGTCACAGTGAAATGGCGTTTAGCTGTCTCCACTACACATTGTACTTGTACATGTGTAATGACAATAAAGTTGAATCTAATCTAATCTAATCTAATAGCAACTTGGTATTTTGTACATTTGATCAAGGCAATGTTGGGCCAGGGAGCTTGAAAATGGGCAGAGACAATGCAGGAGGAAAAGTTGGCAGAGACCTGGAAAGATTTCAGTTACATGCGACCTGGACCCATTGTGAGTGGCACCTACTGCTCGAGCCTCTTTGGTGATTCCAGCTTTGGCTCTAGATTAATCTATATTAAAATGGCTCATATGCGTGCTAGTGTTAAACACTTGAGCTCCTGAGATTTCAGGATTCTCAGGACATCACCCCTCCTTCTTCTCCTTCTTGCCAGCAATTAGCAAAGCCAAACATCACCCTTTATTATGTTAATTCACAGAGCAAGACTGAGGCAGCAGCCTCACCCAGAAAGTCTCTGATCACAGAGATCACAGATCACAAACAAGCAGAAACACAAATGCTTCTATCAAATGCTTCTAACACAAATATAGATAGATAGATAGATAGATAGATAGATAGATAGATAGATAGATAGATAGATAGATAGATAGATAGATAGATAGATAGATAGATAGATAGATAGTATATGAAATGTACAAAGAGCAAGATTCAAGCCTGCTGTTTAGATCACAAACAAGCAGAAACACAAATGCTTCTATCAAATGCTTCTAACAGAAATATAGATAGATAGATAGATAGATAGATAGATAGATAGATAGATAGAGAGCACATAAATTAGTTTTCCTGTCTTTTCCTCTCCTTTTCCAGCCTGCTGTTTAGATCACAACATTTATCAGTGATGCAACACGACCATGCTAATTTCCGCTAGCAATGATATGGGATTTCCTATATAACATTAGCATCAAGCTAATTGCGCCATATAATCACTTAGCTTTTCAAACGCGAATTCAAACGCGGAAACAGAAAGTGTTCGATCACAACAAATATTATATTGTATGGTATATGAAATATACAAAGAGCAAGATTCAATTTAAATTATTTTTATTGTTTGACGGGACTCATTAGAGAAACTGTCGTCTCTACGTGCGCTTGAATTGTAACATTTGAAACACGAGTCTACAAATTTTCCGCTGTTTGTTGTAGTATCTGTAACACAGTCTGCTTGTAACTTCAAGTTTTTCGTGAAGTATTGGTGCTAGGTCGTATGAGCTTGGGGGTGAGCCAGCTTGTGCTTTGGCAGGCGTATGAGCTTGGGGGTGAGCCTTCCACCACATTACCAAGACAATGGGCGTTAATCCCTTCACAGCAGGGGAGTGGGCTACATGGACCTTACCAAGCCTTGTGAAAATTTTTGCTTCTGTAGGAGCTCTAGTGTACAGAGGGTGCATTAGACCAGGGGCTCATTTCCTGTTTCCAAAATGCATCAATGACTGCTTGAGGAAGTTGTTCTACTTTGATACTTGAAGAAAAAAAACGTGCTCAATAAAATGTAGGCTATAAGTGGTTAACGGCCCACCACTTATATATATATAAAATAGTGGTGGGCCATTAACAGATTGATTCTGTTGTGAAAACAAGCTTCTTTCAGCTTCGTTTGCTCTCTAAAGTAAAGCCTTTCATCAGCTGTAGCCTACTGATTTGGAGAAAGCCATCCATGCATTTATGAGCTCTAGACTCGACTATTGTAACGCTTTATATGTTGGAATTAATCAGTCTTCCATCTCTCGTTTACAGCTTTTTCAGAACTCTGCTGCTCGATTGTTGACCAGCACACGTAAATTTGAGTACATTGCACCGGTTCTTTCATCTTTACACTGGCTCCCGGTTCAGTTTAGAATACAGTTTAAACTACTGCTCTTTGTTTTTAAAGCTATGAATAACCTTGCGCCGCCATACATCACAGAACTTATACAAATCCATCAGCCCAGCAGAGCCCTACGGTCAGCTGGCCAATACCTACTCAAAGTACCAAAATCCAGATGCAAGCACTGGGGGGATCGTTCCTTCTCTGTGGCTGGTCCAATTGCCTGGAATTGTCTTCCCTTAGAGTTGCGTTCCATCTCTGACCTGGTTCTGTTCTAAGGCCAAACTAAAGACCTATTTATTCAAAAAAGCCTTTGACATATAATTCTTGATTCTTTTAATTACTTCTACTTTTACCTTAAATGGTTTTATAATATTGTTTTATTTGTTTTGTTAAGTACTTTGGTCAATGCAAGGAATTGTTGGAAGGTGCTATATAAATAAATTTTGATTGAATAATATATTACACTACAACAATTTTGATGGTTATGTTTAAAAATGTTAGTCCTGTCTACTAGGTAGGCAGCTATTATAGTTTACACACAGCTATATGTTGATATGTTTGTGTCTTACTGTCATAGTGGATAGTGAGATTGTCCTGTGGTCAAGTTCAGACACATTTGTTGAAGGCCTTGTGTTTTATTTGCGATATATTACACCTTCAACCTGGAGTATCAGGAGGGAGCAGCATCCACAGTGGAATTTATTCAAAGGTATGATGAGCTTTACTGAACTTATATATTCATTAAACACACAACAGCAAAAAAGTTTTAAAAAATATAGCAAAACTACCTGCTTGCCAGCCTCCTGTCTCTGGGGCTGCGTTCACATTACCAGGTTGAACTGGCACAAATTAATTTTTTTGGTCTCTTAAAATGACCCACATCTGATATTTCCAAATCCAACCAGAGTCACTTTCACATGTATATATATATATATATATATATATATATATTTGTTTGTTTCTTTCTCTCTTTTCCCCCCACTTTGCATACACATATTATTGTGATAATCTGGCATCAAAGCAGCAGTGATGCATAACATGCAGACAAAAAACTCTTGCATTAAATGCATTAGAACTCATGTAGAGTGAATTGAAATACTAATATTCCACTTTGCCTTCCATCAAATCCACTGTTTTATGTTGTATTGTCAAAAATAGTTAAAGATTTGGTTTATTTTACAGAGGAATCGTGGGTATTAACCCAGGAAAAGGATCCAAGGTTGGTGCTGGAAAGCATGACAAAAAACTATCTGGAATGAATACACATGGCTGTAATCTGCTCAGGAAATTGATGGACTTTGAGTGGCTTTCTCTTTAGGAAATGTGCCCTATGTCTGTAGTTCTGAGGTGTAATTTTTAATATAATTTCAGTTTTAGTATAAGTTCAGACATATGCTGCAGATGGAGGATAATGGGACTTAAGTTCTTGATACTCCAAGAAGTGAACAGTTCCAGTACTAGATTTGAAAGTACTTACCATTTAAACAAGCTGGATGCATCATACTTTTCCTGCAGAAAAGTTTTGTTTTGCATTGCCATGAAAATGTAATTTTTGTTTTGGCTATGTGCTCTGTAGTAAAAAGTAAAATCAAACTGTGTGAACAAATTTTCATTTATGGATTTCCCACCATCTGCATGTCACTTCTAACAATTTACCTACAAGTAAATTATTTATATATTTTATTTGTATAGTTACTAAAAATCATTGTTATCATTTTAGTCAGCTAACATATTTCCACTGTCGTTTATCATCATTTAAGGAAAGGTTTTTATGGAAATTTAACATTTTCTGTACGCATTAGCTGTGAAAACTGATATAGTATTATAGTAGAAATACTGGATTATACTGTATTATTTTACAGTTATTACTGGGACTTTTAGTTCTGTAAATTTACAGTAAAATAGTTTACAGTTCCATTTACAATACATTACCTGCAATATTACACTAAAATTGTTTTTATTGTACTGTATATCAGACGTGTGGACTCGAGTCACATGACTTGGACTCGAGTCCGACTCGAGTCACTAAACTGATGACTTGACAACATTACTGAAGACTTGCGACTTGACTTAGACTTTACCTTTACTGGACTTGGAATCGAACTTGAGCTTTAAGACTTGAAAAGACTTGAAATCCTTATTTTAACTAGGCTGACCAGATTTGGGTTTCTGGAAAGGAGGACACCTTTTATCAAATTTATATTTTAGCGGCGTGTGTGTCTATAGTTGACGGGGGGGTGGTTAGCGTGTGTAGTAATATAGAATCACATAACTGGATCATTTTGTAGTAAATGGTGCTGTCAAATGTGAACTGCTCAGCTCAGTTTATCCGTAATCTAGCTACAGGTGAAGTTCTGCAGCCGATCGGGGGAGAGGGGGTAGCAGCGTTGAATTTGTGCGGAGAGGACAAGCAACATGCTCCCAAAAATTATCCTGTTCAATTATAAAGATTATGCTGTTGTGAATAAAAGAATGTGGTGGTGGTGACGGTGACAATTGCGACGACATCTCACTCAAGCGAGCCGAAACACTCAAACGCCTAACGTTAGTCTGACTAACTTAAAGTACTACTAATCAACTGCATCAATTGTGTTAAATATTGAAATTACATCTGGTGACTTGACTAGGACTTGAAGTTTAAGACTTGGGACTTGACTCGAGACTCGCTTGTATTGACTTGGGACTTGACTCGAGACTCGATTGTATTGACTTGGGACTTGACTCGAGACTTGATTGTATTGACTTGGGACTTGACTAGAGACTTGATTGTGAAGACTTGAGACTTACTTGTTACTTGCAACTTTTACTGTTACTTGTCTGCTGTATATATACAGATCATATTGGATATTTTACAGTTTACTGGAATCTTTAGTTCTGTAAAATTACAGTACATTTTTTTACAGTACCATATTGTAGATTTAGAATACTACAATATAGAAAATTTTACAGTAATTTTTTTACATTGTAGAGTGATTAAAGGTGTGATTTCTGGTGGTATGACCTTAGGGGGCAGCAGAATCTAAGGTAAATCATTAAAAATTAAGTCCAAATCTTGATGGTCAATTCAAAATGTATACAAGCCATTAAGGGTATGAAATTCAACCTTGCTATGATTGAATGAGATTGGACTATTTTATTTACAAACCGCCGTCAATGTATGAGCCAACATCAAGTTTCCCCCATAGTTGAGCTGTGGGATGAAAGTGGGATGAAAGATGTGCCGTGTTCAAAATGAACAGATACATGAATAACTGCATGAATAACCCATGAAGCAATAGATTGCTGATCAGGCCGCTTGTGCGCACGTGAGGAGGTGGGAGTTGTAAATCTCAGTTCTCCGATGGAGAACAAAGCAACTAAAATGGCGCCGACTTTAAACAGTAGAGCAGCGCGACTATGTTAATGAGCTCAGCTGGTTTATTCCAACGTGGTCAGAACAAAGGGTAATGGCGCTGGCTTAATAACTAAAAATTAATGTAGTGTGTCTGAGAATGGGGAAGACTACAAGATGTCAATTAATCAGGTGAATAAAAGATTGTGGCATGCACAGCAAAGATAACTTTGTATATACAAATCTTGATATTGAGAATTCAAGATGGCGCCGGTGTGTCTGGCTGGCCATCTTTTACTCCTGCTTTGGACAATGTTAATAATATTCATCAAACCAAGTCTCTGTTGGTGTATGATCGCCAAGCTCTACTAGACATTAGACATAATGTTGGCGATGTAGGTATTTTTAGCAGTGACAAACAGAAATGTCTACCTCCACTCCTATCGGGAATCCCAACTGACCTACTACTTCCGCAAAATATTCCAGTATGCGAACAGAGCTATCTTCGTGGTGTACTGCATCCCATCATGCAACGCTACGTTAACGTGACCCCGTAGTGTGCTTTGCTTTTGTCGCATACTGGAAACGGTACTGCATACTACTACGAGGACCAGTATGCAGTATCCAGTGTATACTGAGTCCATTATGCAGTATCCAGTATGTAGTAATCTATTTCGAACACAGCCATAGACTCTGTTCTTAAGCCTCATCTGCCAACCTGTCTGGAAGCTTCCACTGAACTGTGTGAAAAAATTTATGCAATTTTTTAATAATAAGGTCGCCACTTTGATTACAGTTCCTGATTCTGACCCATCTGACTTTGCCTCTTGCAGGGCAGGGTTTGATGGGTTTGAGCCTGTGACGCCAGCACACTTGGAGCATTTAGTGGGCCTTATAAAGCCCTCAGGCTCTTCCTGTGATGCTGTACCGCCCTACTTTTTAAAAATGGTTTTACCGAGTATAGGGCATCATGTCCTGGCAATTATAAACAGCAGTCTGTCCTCCGGGGTGATGCCCATGAGTTTTAAATGTGCAATTGTTCAACCCCTGCTGAAGAACCTGGTCTTGATCACACCCTACTGACAAGCTATAGGCCCATCTCCAAACTGGCTTTTATTTCAAAAATTTTAGAGAAAATTGTTTACACTCAATTACTATCTTTTCTGGATGAGCACAATATCCTGGAAAATTTTCAGTCCGGTTTTAAATCTAAGCACAGCACAGAGACAGCACTAGTTAAGGTTTTTAATGATATTCTCCTAGCCACTGACTCAGGTGATCATGTGATTCTTGTCCTGCTCGACCTCACTGCAGCATTCGACACATTAGATCACAACATTTTAATTTCTCGTTTACAGCACATGGTAGGCATTTCTGGCAGTGCATTAGAGTGGTTCCGGTCGTATTTGACCAATAGAACCATGTGCGTATCTATTGCCGTCTATGAATCCTCAGTAGCTCCCCTGCTACATGGTGTTCCTCAGGGCTCAATTTTGGGACCCCTCCTTTTTTCTCTTTACTTGCTCCCACTGGGTTCCATTTTAAGGAAACATGGTGTCTCATTTCATTGTTATCCTGATGACTGCCAGATATATGTACCATTGACGAGAAATGATGCATGTTCTTTTAAGTCCCCTTTTTAAGTTAAACTTTTTAAATTTTAAGGAAAAGAAAACAGAAGTGATGGTGTTTGGTCCTAGTGGTACCTGTAAAGCTTTGGTCTTTTTACATCATATATAAAGTCTACAATCACAAATCTAGGTTTTAAGATGGACAGTGATTTTAAACTAGATCAGCAAATCGGTGCAGTAGTGAAGTCCATCTTCTTCCAGCTGAGGCAGCTGGAGAAGGTAAAGCCAATCCTTGCACGGGCGCAATTCGAAACAGTAATCCATGCCTTCATTACATCTCAGCTGGATTACTGTAATGCACTTTATTTTGGAGTCAGCCAGTCCTCCCTCAGACGTCTACAGTTAGTTCAAAATGCTGCTGCCAGACTTTTAACTGGAGTGCGTAAGAGGGAGCACATAACTCCTACCCTGGCCTCACTACACTGGTTGCCCGTGCATTTTAGAATTCATTTTAAGATTATTTTATTCGTTTTTAAATCTTTAAATGGACTCGCCCCACCGTACCTCTCTGAGCTCCTCCATCTACACACTCTCAGTCGGTCGCTCAGATCAGCTGATCATCTGCTCCTGAAGGTGCCGAGGGCAAAACTCAAGCTCAGAGGGTTTCGAGCTTTCTCAACTGCTGCACCTAAATTATGGAACGACCTACCAATGTATATCAGACAGGACTCATCACTGTCTATTTTTAAGACACATCTTAAAACCTACTTTTATTCCTTGGCTTTTAGCCCAGCATGAGACTTGTTTTGTTTTGTTTTATTTTTATTATATATTTTAATTATTTTATTGTTCTTATTGTTTTACTGTTTCCTTAGAATTTTATCAGTATTTCTATTCTTACAGTTGCTGTTCTTTTAGTGTAAAATGTTTTCTGTTTTTATATTTATTTTTGCTCTGTAAAGCACATTGACACAGCTGAGGCTGTTTGGTAAAGGGTTATATAAATAAAAGATGAGTTGATGAAGACCATCTAAACAAAGTTGAACACAAAAACACTGAGAAGGTTTTAGTTAAACTTAGATAAGTCTGCAGTTCAAGTAACAATGCCCTTTTATAAACGATGCCCAACGGTTAAACTCTCACGTGTTAAGGGTTGTGGGTGGTTTTGTTGTCCTCCCTGAATTCTCCTGGAACTAGGAGGGAATTTCCACCCACAAGTTCCTCGTTGATAAAAGCGACGTCGTCCAGGTGTGCTGGGAATCGTCCTTCTGGATATGAAGTCCAGGAATGTGAGTCTCATTCACGGTTTAACGACAGGGAATTGATTGCCTCTGTTTCAGTCTGTGTGGCCGTGTCATCAAGCTTGATAGAAGTAGTTAGGTGAATCTGTTGCCGCGGTAACGTTGATCAGTTGATGGCTAGATTGCACCATAACTCGGGCTCGTTAATTAAGTAATACGACTTTCAGCTGTTTGCTGTTAGTCGTATCAAAGTTCGTGTGCTCTCAATAAAGAAAACCGGAGAGAGAGAAATGGCGGAGCCTCTCTTTAATAGGTCTAACCTCGGTGTCAGTCAAACCAGAGAGAGAGAGATGGATGGCTGATCAGGGTATTTAACACCTGGATACCACGTACTTTAGACACACCCTTACTTCCGTCAAAGCAAGCTTGTTCCATGTGTTGCCAGTGGTACTGCCACCTGCTGGTTTAGCATGGTACCTACACAGTGCTTGAATCAGCTGTAACCAGTCAAGACATATGGGTGACAGTACGAGTGACTACAATATAAACAATCCATCAACGTTTAGACTATGTTGATTAACCGTGCTACCAAACGGCAAGTGTATTCAAAGAGAATTAAAAGGGCTCATTTGGCGATTCCTTTATGCCTGGCTAGCATTTATTTTCACAATACAGGCAGGTTCTTATTTCGTAACTGGCTTTCAAGTAGGGCAAAAAGCCTTTACTTAAGGAATTAACTTTTTCTGTTATACTTGACTTTAAAAACTTTAAATTGGCTTTTTCCCCTCTAAAACATGCTTAAACCATTTTAGTCATCCAATTATAATAATACCAGTTATAGCTGCTGCCTCTGACTCAGTCATGCAAATGTACCAGATGCAAAAAGACCAGAGCTGTCAAACTCCACACTTAGGAGAGTAAGGGTTCATATTTAACTGAAATCAGACTTTACTTAACAAGAGCAAAAGGTCAGAGAAAAGAACTTAAATTCTGTTTAAGTCTATCAGTTAAAGACTGAGAATGCTGGAGAAAGCTGCAAAAGTCTGCATCAACCTACCTGGTTATAAACATTTTTAAAAGTGCATTTTATTTGAGATAACTCTCATGAAGAAAAAAAACTGAGTGGGCATACAACTGGAAACAGAGTCAGAGATACTTAAATCTGTTGCAAATGCCCAATCGCAACTCATAGCTCTTGGTAGTTAGTGCACAGCATGAAGATACAAGAGAGGTTATACTGTTGACTCACTGCCTAGGAGGTTTCTCCCTATGTCATATCAACGTCAAACGAAGTGGCTCTTTTTTTCTGTCACACACTCTCCATCGAGCCCATTACGAGTTTCCATATTCTCCCCACTCCTCCATCCTTTGTTTTACTCCTCCACCATGCGGTGCGCTTGGCATTGTCGGCCTGCTGTCATGTGTGACAGAGCCCAGCGTAGACGATAGGGTGTTCTTTTCCCATCTCACAATAATGAGCATCTGAACAAGCCTCTCTTCCGTTCGCTTCTGCTACCCTCTCTGCAGGCTGTCTTCTCCGCTCTGTCTGCGGGTGGATCTGCTCTATGACAGGTCTTGTCAGGGATTTCACAATCCTGACATTGCGTTAACTCACCCGGCACCTGTAAAGATGTGTGTGTGTTACTTTTTGAGTAAAATATATGAGTTATGTGTAGACTGGTGAACGAACAACATTATAAACAGGCAGCATGACTTGATTAAAATGGAATGTAATCGGGGGTCAGGGGTCATCAGAACAAAATTATAGCGTTTTCTGGTGATGAATTTAGAATAAATACTAAAATGTCTACAATGCAGAAAAGCATTTGTATATTTTGTGGGTGTATGTGCTGTCCATTTAAATGTGCAAATAAAGTGGATTTTTGGACTTAGTTTGTGAAGGCTCTATTGAATTTGATGGAGTAGGTGGCACTTCTGTTTTTGTGTACATCTGAGTGTGTGTGCATTTGTGTGTAGTGAATGTCTTGGGGCAGAAAAGCTGCTGGTCTATCTCTAAAGCAGCATTAATATTCTCTCAATATTCTCTGCCTCTTCTTTATGCCTTATTCCTCCCCCTTTCCTATCTTCATCTCTTCTTTATGCCTTATTCCTCCCCCTTTCCTATCTTCATCTCTTCTTTATGCCTTATTCCTCCCCCTTTCCTATCTTCATCTCTCACTGTAGATCTCTTCTTTGTTGATGCTTTTTACCCTCTCTCGTTCTCATTTTCAAAACTGTCTTATATTTCCTAGCTATACTCTCTCACTCCTTCTCTCACTCTCTTCTATCTCTAGCTGGTGCTACGCCTTCCTCCAATACGTGTTTCTCTCTTTCTCTCTCTCTCTCTCGGGATGTGGCATAGAATCTTTAAATTGCTGTAAAGGCAAATTTATGCATCATAACCTTGCAACTATGCATTTCTTAACAAATTACAGACATATCCAAACACGCATGTGCAAAACTGCACACACATCCCCCCCAACCCACACACACACACACACACACACACACACACACACACACACACACACACTTTCTGCTGGGGTTTCCTACTAACTCTAAACAAAGAGCTGAGCCATACCAGAGGGCTGCTTAAAATTTCTCATTAATTAAGAATAACCCCCTTATGCCATGAGAGCTCTTGTTTAGAGGTAACCCTGTAATGCTTTTCCAAAGGCAGTTGGGGGGGCTGGCATCCTGAATTTATCCTGTGTATAAATTCACCAAACACATGACGTGCTACACATGATGGCACTCCCACCCACACACACACACACACACACACACATTGATGCTGTTTCTTTATGTCATTCATAATGATAATCATACAAATGCTATTTTTAATTATATTCATCTGCATCTTTTGCTATGCCTGCACCATATTTGTCCTCAAAATGCCTTAAATTGATATAAATGGTACAGGTATAAAGACACACACACACACACACACATACACGCACACACACACACACACACGTACACGCACGCACGCACATACACACACACACACGCATGCACGCACACACACACACACACACATGCATGGACAGACAGACAAGGAGCAGGACATTGATATTCAGCACACCCACATACAGTGTGGTGAGGATCTGAGATGTGGACTGTGTTAGTTAACACACTTCAGTGCTTTGCACCATCATCATTAGGCAGATACACACTTGCCAGCACAGACACACACTCATGCACGCATGCGCACAAACACATACATGCACACACTGCGCAAACCACTCAGCTGAATGAAATGAAAATGATTAATGTCTTAGTCAGACACATATGCACACAAATACAACCAATCCATTTGAATAACATTGTCATATGTGGTCATGCATGTGCAACATGTGCTTGCTTGTGTAGAGGACAGTATATGCTTAAGCATATGAGCTCACTCATCTATAAACCATAAAGACATTTACACATCAAGGCAGCCAAATGCATTCCGAATGGATATTTGATTCAGACCTACACGAGAGCAGATTATATGATGAGGCTCATGCGAGCAGAGAAAATCTGCCGTTCCTATGCAGAAACCTGCCACTGTGCTCAAGGTTTGATATCGATTCCTGTTTGTATTTTCTAGTCCGGGTTTAGCACCAGAATGAAGAGACAGGCTGAGTCTGGAGGCAGCTTTGGGCATAATCAATGTGGATGAGAGCCTTGCGTCTCATTTTCACTTTCTCACCACTGACACATTGAGGGTAATTGCAGTCTTGTTTTTCAATCGTGGAACAAATGTCGGCCGATAAAAGAGATGAAGGAGACGCCACTGCAGACTGGTGCAGACTCCTGCAGTAAAGTAGTATTAGTTCCATCAGCTTGTCTTCTGTTGCGCCGTCACCCGAGTTTTCTTACTCTGTTACCCTTCAGCAAAAACGGACCTTCTAATTTCCCATGTAATAGCGCCCTGTCCACACCACTTATTCCAAACTTCCCAAGTCTAACGACATCTCCACTGACACCATAAGAGAAACGGATTCGCTTGGAAGTTTCTCCTGATATAAATGTAGCCAGACATTTCGAGTAACACATTTAACTTGCTGGTTGGCCACAACTGCCACTGAAAGGGAAGTCAAATTACATTTTTGCCCAGTTGAATGTGCAAAGAACTGCAGAGAGATTTCTGTTCCTCGCTGATGTTCCCATTACTCTGCTGAAGGCAGCCAAAGGGTCCGAAACCTTTGTATAAGAATGTAAAGTGCTTTGTTTTGACCATTCTCAAGGGAGACTCATGGGGGGGGGGGGGGGGGGGGTTGCGTGCTCAGAAATGTCCCTCTATTAGATTCAAGCTAATTAGAGTAGGTGACAGTATGGAAAAAAATATAACAGTTCTTGAAGCTTTCCCAATACATAATATCTGACAACATATTTACTTTATGTATGATAACAACCTGGAACACATACAGCACACCTGCAAAACAGGAGTACTTGAATTATTAAAAATAATAAACACTATGAAGAAACATATTAACAAAAGATTTGGCTCAATGATCAATGGCAGTCGGGCATTGTGATGTTCTCATTCCTGTACTGCATCGGACACATTTACATGCTATGAAATTACACGTAAATTTTTGACTAATTATTATTATGTTTGGGTATTATGAACACATAGGATACATCAATACATAATCAAAACATATATTGCATATATTGCAAAACACACTGCTTTTTGGACAATACTTCTCTAGTAAGAGTTATTAATTTTCAAAGGCTTTGGTTCCATTATGCTAGAAAATTTGCAACATCTCATTTGTGCATTCACTGCATTTAGACCACCAGTTCCAGAAATCAATGTAATTAAAGCACTTAATTTCATTAAACCATTCCTACAGTACTGCCGGGAATCAAACAGTGGGGTGTGCATTTCTGCCCTTTATCCTACTGTATCTGCTGAACAGCTATAAAACTGATGTGATGAACATGCAAAACTCAACAGAAAATCAAACCTGTATACCTTCCTGTGAACCTTTAAACAAACTGAAAAAATATGTCAATATGAAGGGGGAACTAGTAAACCATACTTGTTTTCCCTTTGTAGCCCTTTGTAGCCTGATTCCCTTTGTACTCACTCATCATATAGGTACTCATTTTTATCTCAGAGTAACGAAAACATTGCTTTTACAACACCCAGCAGTATAAGTCTGAAAGGTAAGCTGCTGCAACGTACCGGGACTTTGATTAAATGAGAGCGTTCTTTTCATTTTACTGTTAAGCCAGGCCAACCCCGGAGGTGCCCACACGTGGTCAGCGCAGGCAGCAACAGCAGCAGACACTTTGTGTCTGGAATGTTGGATGCTAACAAGATGAACAAGATGCAGTACAAAAAAAGAAAGAAAGAAATCACATTTAATCATGTTTCCTACACTGCATGTCATCCAAATGACAACCCTGTGGATCTGTGATTTTCATCAGTTTTCATCTTGTGAGAATTTGCATCTTAACAACAAAAGGATTTTTTTTTTTGCCAGCAGAAATAACAGGTACCTCTCCAATGTGGCTAGGGCACTGTAGGACATTGTTATGTATGGATAGGTCAATGGGGTGGGGAAAGTGTGTGTCTGTGTGTGGAGGGGTACTCCACTGTAGAATTTACATTCTAATCATTAAGTCGGGAATTGTCTCCGTCTGCCTGGATTGGTGATTCTTCTCCGCAGGGTTAGAAGTAGTGCTGGGCGGTATGACCAAAATTCTATATCACGGTATTTTTCAAAATTATATCGGTTTCACGGTATTTGACGGTTTTTCCCCCCATGCGTGATGTGTTAACTGCAATAATTATGAAAAGAATTACTGCAGTACAGTGGTTAAGAGTACCCTATTCCACTGTTAGAAAAATGTCTCCACCTAAGTATTGTGGCACGGTGTAGGAAGAAGAAGCAGGAAACCAATCCATTTTAACACAACGAGGCTCTTTTATTGTCTTAGCAAAGTAATCACAAATGAAGCCGTGATCACACAGAACAGACTCAAACTCATACAGCACATGAGGGAATGGCATTAACAACAGGACAACACACACACGGCAGGGAACAACTCATAGTACAACTACATAAACCAATAAGGGCGGACTCAAGCTACATAACACACGTAACCAAATACATAACTAATAAATACATGCACCAACATTACATATAAAAGGAACCAATACCGGAGCCATAGGGGCTCATGGGAAGTAGCGCCATCCCCCTTTGGACCGACGCTACAGTATTACATGTAATACAGATTTGCATGGCTTCACATGATCAGTTTTCAAATGGTAGCACTAAAGTAGTGAATGAATCATATAGCATGACAGTTGCAGTAAAAATACGAAACCTTTTATTTTTTAAAATCTCTTTTAATGTGATAAAAAGCGAATTATTTCTAATCATTTCGACCATATGTGTATTTGTATAAATATGTAACTTAATTAAGCTGAAGTAGTGTTGTCAAAAAAATTGATATATCGATACGTATCGATACTTAACATTCTGAAATGGTACAATACTCGTTTCTCTAAGTATCTATTCTTTTTACATAAAATGCGGTTTCGTTTGATCCACCCAAGCTGCCGTAATGCACAGAATCAATCATCTATGAATACTGAACCCTACTCTAATACTGAAGTTTTAGTAACTTAAAGTTGTTTAAAGAAAAAACACTTTTTGCACTAGCCTTTTTTGACTTCTAAATGTGAATTCCAGAGTGCACTACTATTATTTATGTTAATTAATATTAATGTGCAATTATTTATTTTTCTGTTTTAATGTGGTAGGAACTACACCTTTTATTTATTTGACATTTGTGAAACAAAATACAATATTCATTTGTTTGTTTAAAAAATATTGAAATTCGATACCATTTTCGATACCAAAGTTTTATTTTTTTATTTTTTTGTAATTCTTAGTATCGTGACAACACTAAGCTGAAGGTGCTGGAAAATGGACCTTGAAAGTGCTGTACAAGTGCTTGAATTCCACCTTGTAAAGGTGGATGAACCCTGTAAACCAGTGGTTCCTAAACTTTTTCTGCCGTGCCCCCCCTTTAGTAGATAATAGTAGATTTAGGAGAATATTTTTGCGCGCCCCCCCATATTGACACATGCACATGTTTTACTTCCAAGCTCCTGCAATAGCTCCGCACCCCACCTAGGGGGCGCACCCCCACTTTGGGAACCACTGCTGTAAACTAACAGCGCAAAACACAGTGCTGAAGAGTAGAGCGACCTCAACACGCCACAGCGGTGATCCCACCCGTATTTTCCCTCACGCTTTGAACCATGCGACTTATAATGATGTGCGGTTTTTCTGTAGATGTTTCTTCACCCGTCAGGGGTGGAGCATAAAGTTCATCAGGTGGTAGTTAAAGTTGTAAATCAAAGAAGTGCTCATTTTCATTTAGCACATGCAAGCAGCAGGCACGACAGAGAAATGTTTTCAAACGAACGTGTTGTGCCAAATTCCGACTCCTCATTTGCACACGCAAAAAGATGCTACAGATGATATTCAGGAGTTACAGTGATTATAAGTTAGTTCATTGAGCACTCTAGTTTTGTCCTAACTAGATATTTAATTAGACATAATACTGCTGTAATACTGCAAAGTCATGTGGTCAGAGGTGAACTTCGGTTTAGCCAGTGTGTATTTTATATAAAATAATTAACGCCCTTGAGCCAGTGTATCTTTGGACATAGATAATGCTGTTTGCTGTGATAGATAATTAAAGTCTAGCTCTTATTTATGCATAGAAATGTAAATCGACAATATAATCTGTAGCGTCTTTATGCGGATAAATGAGGGGAGTCGGAATTCGGCACAAATCTGTCAGCACAAATCTGTCAGCCAAATCTGTCACACATGAAATGCTACAGGCACCGTTCGGAAACTGATCAGTTCAGTTATGTTCAGTTAAATGTATTCAGTTTAGTAGATATATGCGGCTTTTAGACCAGTGTGGCTTATAAAACATTTTCCATTTTTTTTTTACATTGTAGGTGCAGCTTATATTGAGGTGTGCTGTATAGTCGAGAAAGTACGGTACTTCCTGACAACAGACACGGCTCCCTTCTTTGGCAAAAGTTCCTTTGGGGCATCAGCTTTTACTTCAATGTTTGGTAGAATTTGTGGTTCAGAACGTCCCTCGTTTTCAGCAAGCTAGATTTGCGCTCTGTTGCATGTGTGCTTAGCGGCACAGCAATAAAGCGTCCCTTGAGAAACAATTAACGACCGTGCTGCGTTCCGGACACATGAAGGTTATTTAAACCGGTGTGGTCGTTATATGAAAAATTCTTATGATAACAAAAATAAACACTGGTTTTCGGTGCAAACCAGTATACCGCCCAGCACTAGTTAGAAGTAATGGTTAAGTGCACAACACATGGCCTTAGAATGGATGGAATACTAATAACTTTTGATGGGCTGACATAGACTGCATTGTTATTGTTTGGTTGTTGTTTTTTCGTAATACTCTCTGTTTCACTTCTAATATGGACCAAGGGCATATATGATTTAAAGTTTAATATTCCGACAGACACATTTTTCTTATAAACCCTCAAACAAAAAATTATACTGGCATACAAACACATAAATGCTTTGGAAGCAATGCACAAACTTAATAATACAGTGCTTCATAGCAAATATAGACATTCTTCTATTGTGCTGCTATCCTCCATTTTGCCTTTTCTTGTACCTGGCACAGTGTGCTTCTTCACTGCAGTTTAGGGTACAGGAAAGTACAAGCTGAGGAGTGTGATTAAAACAGCCAAGATGATTTTTCTCACAGCCTCAGACACCTCTCCCGTCAAAGCTAACCCTTCTGATTTCTTCTGTCGTTTACAGATGCATTAAATAAAAAATCTGCTTTGTCTTGATTATCATAAAGCCCCACTACTGACCAAATTTAGTCACAGAAGCCCTTTAGGGTTATTTATTTTTATTGAGAGATTGGAAGCCCACTTTTCCAGAGTGTGTTAAGCTAAATCGATCACTCTCCCTTCCCCAGCATGCTTCCACCCGGGAATGCTGATGAATCGCAGAAGAACCCTCTCTGCTTGCTCCAGCCTTGTGCATGAGTCATGTGGTATCAGAGAGCTCACCACGGCTTCCGTCAGGCCTTAATCGATGACACCAGAGATAAAGTCAGAAGAAGGAGCAAAGCCATACAACCATACATGTTTAGTGGATGTTCCCTTCCAGACACCAAAGCCTGTCCCACATGTTATGCACTAGAGGCAATGAGTCAAAACAGCAGAAGACATATATGTGAGACCTGTATTATTATTTAGTCTCACTGAAGGCAAAACAGAAGGGTAGATTATATACCCTGTTAAACATCTGCTCATTCAGACCTATCTGAATAAGGGCTGTGATTTTCATTTCCTTCTTTAATAGTCCTTCGGCCAAACTGAAAATGCATTAGCCTTCCAGCAGCAAGGCTTTAAAAAAAGAGTCTCTTCTGAACCAGGCTGAACCCATTTTCATAGTATATGCAATAATCTGAAACTGTCTGCTTCACCAGCAATGAACAGCAGGCATGCTGATACTAGTGGGGGAATCTGTTTTCCATCAGGCAAAGCCTTGCATGTAATTATCTAGCAAATCCACCTGTCTTTCATTTTCTTCCCAAAGATGTTGTGTAGCTCAGCATATCTGAATTTGCAAGTTTACCAGATAGGTGACCATTCAAGACACATTCAAAGCCACATTTATTCCTAATTCTAATTTCTAATAGTTGTATTTCAGCAATGGTTTTCTTATATTCATTGATTTCGTCGCCAGCAGTTTGAGGTTTAGTGTCACATTTATTACATTCATTGACTGAATGTCTGTTCTTACTGTATCTCTAGGGGAAATTAATGTTTGAAACATATTTTTTTAGAGAATATAATAGAACTATTATTGGTATTATACCATCTAGATTTTGTCCCTAATAAAAAGGTTGAAAACATGTCCTTATCAAAAATTCTCAAACCACACAAGGTTTTAAGTTAAATTTGTCTCAGACCAGAACCTGTTTTCCATTCTTACTTCTTATTTCAAACCTAATATGTTATTGTCTCAAATACTTGGCTGAAACACTGAACAGCCAGATATTTCCTCAATGAGCTGATTACTGTATATGGCCCTGCCACATGTGCATGATAGTGCTGGTGTGTGTACTCTAATAGGATATATGGGATTATAACACATGTGCATGATAGTGCTGGTGTGTGTACTCTAATAGGATATATGGGATTATAACAAGCTGATGTAGGAAGTCTTCTGCTCCGCTGGCCATCGATCACTTCGCCCTATGCCTCAATCTCTGAGGGAAGCCATTTGTCAAGGTGATAATTTGTTTTGTAGCACAGGAAATTGTACACCAGGATTGAGATCTCTTTGTTCTCATAGCTGCTTCTATTTTTCCCACCAACTCCATTCAAGAGCTAGTCAGGGTTAATTCTTCTTAGGGCATATTATATAACTGTATTATTGTAGCTACTCTTTTAAATTTTCATGATTTGATTAAGCATCTGGTTAAATTACATGGAATCTGTTCTATGTCCACCTTTCCCCTGGTATATCACTAAAATACTGCCACAGTTTGACCAATGACATCTTACTCAAATTTCCCCCACACTTGCATCAGGCCTCCTCATGACCATCCCTGGTTGACACAGACTGACACATTAAGGATGCCTGCTCTGAGTCTCAGCCTTGCCACCCTCCTGTGATAAGGTAGTGATGGTCAGGCAGCTACAGGAAATGTGACACTGAGCTAATTTTTCATTGGGCCATGGAACTGCAGTGACATATTGGATAGAAAGTGGGAGTCATGTGGGGTGGAGGACAGTTTGTCAACCTTGTATGCTTACATGTTAAGTAATGTGTTTGAAATGTTTAATATGTGTGATGTGTACATGCCTGTGCATCTTTGTCAGTCAGGCATTAGACAGGGCAGCCATACTATGTTTGGGTAGCTGGTAACAGCAGAAACTCAGGGAACTTCCACTGTGGCAGTGCAGATGAGGCCAGCCATGAGTTTCCCCCTCTCACTGTCAGACTGTCATGCAGACAAACTTCATTCTCTTCTGCCCTATTTATTTCTCTTTGAGCAATTCCAGTGAGCGTCGGTGTATTTCTGATACATTACACACATCTGTGTGTTTCTGATGCATCACATTCTTTCTCTGACTTCCAGAATTTGAGGTTCCCCAATGACTTCTTCTGATTATCTTCTTCTCACTTGACTTCTCCATGAGACACTGTGGGTAAGGTCTCTTGCTGCATTCCTGAAATGGCTTTTATCTGCCTCAGTTTTATCTATCTCTCCATTGTAGTGGTGCAGAGAGTAAGAGAGAGTGTAAGAGAGACAAAGACAGGCAGAAAATGAGAGAAAGGAACAGGACCGTGAGAGTCGTTTTTACAAGCCCAAGTTCTCAGTCAGATCCACATCTCTCCCAGCTACCTGCCTCTGTGACACAATATGGACTGAGATACTCAGGACTGAAAGCATCGCCCAAGGGTGAAACAAACAAGGTCTCACCCAGTACCAAGCTCTACAAGCCCCAAGCACTCTCTTCTGTCCTTGAGATAGTAGTCTGATTGGGGTACTGTTGCTCCACAGCAACAAAGCCAGGCTGGCTCTGGATTCTCAACATCTCCAGGCCTGAAGGCCTCACAGGAGTGATAGGGAATCTGTATTCATGCCGCAAGGCCTCAGTGGGCACCTGCACTACCTGCAATCTGGGTCAATTTATGCATTATTTTACAGCCATTACCTTGTTGTCAAAGTATGGAGAGAAGTGCTCTCCACTCATGGATATACAAATACTGTTACATGGCTATACTGCTTGCATCAAAAATATTACATAACTAATTATTAATACAGCAGTATTTTCTTGTTCTGTCATTATTTTTGCATGTCATTTTCTGTTTCTCACAGACATGGACACAAAGCTGTCTCTTTCATTTGCATTTCACATATTTTGGTAACCTAATCAACATATTTTGCAGAACTTGTTAATACAGAAACTCTTAATGTTGTGTAACTCTTCTTGACATAGACATACACATAAAGGTGCACGCACAGACATGCATGTGCACACACACACACACACACACACACACACACACACACACACACACACACACACACACACACACACACACAGAGAGAGAGAGAGAGAGAGAGAGACGCACACACAGAGAGACACATTACCCACAATGCTTTACAAAGCTTAGAAATATTGTCAAGGATTGTGTCAAACTCCATGCTCTGCTCCTTGAAGATGCTGTGGTTATGATAATGAGGAGCTGGACACTAATGAGCATCTTATCTACACATACATAATAAACACAAACACAAATTTGAGTGCAATCGTGCACACATACTTACATGGTTATGAAGACACACACGTACGTTCTCTAATGCACCTAATTGTCACTGCAGCTGCTAATTATGTGCTTGGTAATTTGCACTGCAGGTTGTTTATATAAAGTTATTTAACTCTTTGCATTCATACAAAATATGTGGCATTTGGGTCATTGAGAAACTATGGAAAAGAGAAACTGGAAATCGCAGTGAAATAAAAAGGGAAGTAAAAGATATAGAACACAAAAGTGGATGTGGCGAATACAAATTGGCATGAGGAAAGCAGGGGATGATGCAGAGAACATTTGAAAACAGAAAATATTGCATTCGCTATCAAACCGAAAGCAATTCAAACACGGTATGGGCCTTGACTTCAGCTACAAGAGTTGGCAACAAATTAATGTATTCTTTGCAAACTAGAAATGAGACTTTTTAAAGGTTTGCAAGACTGAAGACAAGATGAGCATGGCAAAGGTATAGAATTAAAAGATGAATGTGGAAGACACGTATGACTGATGATGGACTGAGGGACGGAAGGGTATAAATTATTTACATGTGGATCTCTGTGCCACCACCATGTACTATCACTTTGCTGCGTACGAGGCATTTTTAAGATGAGTAACATAACCAGGAGCGATTACAATTAGCAAGAATCAGAATCAAATGTAACCCAATTACACAGCGTTCTAAACACATTTCCCTGAGGTGTCCATAGTAGTATCTACGGTAGGTTATACGAACTGTGAAATTGCCACAAATCATAAAGTGTCCTTCGAGACTAAAAAAACCCAAACTGCTTGCGCGTGTACTTGTATTATGTTAATACGCCAGCAGCACCACATACCGCTACTCTCCACATATCCGGCGTAGCTTTGAGTGACAAGCGGACTTACAAAAAAGAGTTTAAGACAAGGAGAATTTGGCCCACTTACTGAATGTTTGAGCTGTTCCAGTACACAGCATGGCGGTTATTCCCTTGGGCCAGGTGTAAGTTTGTAGAGGCGAACACGATGAGAGAGAGGGAGACTGCTGTGAGAGCCATAATATCCTCAGTTTTTTGGGGGTTTTTTTTGCTCGCCCGTCACTCGTTTTGTCAGTCGACCTTATTCACCGAGTCCCTTTACCGCGCGGAAATAGACCGTTTATAAAATTCCAGCAAAATGTAAAAAAATCAGTCAACGTAGCCTACGTCCGTTCCCGTAGGTTAAATGCTGTAAGTTCGAAAGTAATTCCACAGGGCCACTCATCCAGGCATCTTTCTCGGCTAGGTGGATGGGAAAAGATCCTTGGTGCACTAACGATCCTGTGGCAAATACGTACAAAATAACGCGAAATACCAAGACACGTTGGACACGTCCTTGGTTGCTGTAACCTAAACGTCAACGGTTATTTAGGTATTAAAACGCTTGTTATCTATGGAGTAAAAAAAAGATTTTCGCCACTTACAAAGCATTTTCAGTGTGTTGAAGTTGTTTGGATTAGTCCATCAGTCTAGCCATTTCTTTTGTATTTTTCTTGCGATATTCCCAATGCCACTTGCTAGAAGTACAATACTTCTTTCTTTACAGCTTTCTCTTCTCAGAGGCACAACCACCTCGCGAGCGAAGCGCAGCCTCGCGCTCTCTTTCCCACAGTGACAACCTGCACGCGCTCTTAACAGCCACGCCTCCACCACCCACTCTTCATCACCAAAAAACTGCATAACAAATGGATGGAATGTATCGAGTAAGTTTACATTTAGACCCGTAATAGTTTATTTTGCTTTTAACATATGTTTCTCAAATAGACTAATATGTTAGCATGTTTGGTTTATGAGAGGCCAGATGACTCTCCATCAGATAGACAGGATAACAAATGTTGGATCGGTTCCTATAGAACAGCACAAGCCATATCAGCCAGAGTTGAGTTACTGGAGTGAAACGATTGGTTGCCTGATGCATAAATCTTTTGTGCACAATGTACACTGGTGGATTCACCTTTCTGAGCTCTCCACTCACACCCTCATGCGTTTTTCCCATCATCCCATTTTACTCTCTGTTGTTTTTGTCAGTGATGCTCTCTCGTGTCCCCTCCAGGCATGTTGCCGTGGTGACGGGGGTAAAGGGAGAGAGAGAAATGGAGAAAGCACCACCACTTCTTCCCAGACTCTGTCTACCGTCCTTGTTCCTGTCAGGATTTACTACGTCATGTCACCTGCTATTGCCGCCAATCTTCTTTTCCCAGATTTTTTCATCAACTCCTTTCTCCCCCAGTGTTGTCTCAGAGTATTAACTCCTCAGCATTGCTTTAAAGTTAATATTTAAAAGCGTGTCCTTTGCATCAGCTGGTAAGTAAGAGTGTCTGTGGTGTTTGTGTTTTGTGAAGCATCAGTGATTTCTTATGTTCTTAATTAGATGCATCTGATTTTGAGTGATGGCAAGGTGCTTATGTGCACGTTGTAGCTCAGCCCGTTGCTAGGCAGCAACAGACATTAGTAAAACTAGGCTGTTTCTGTTGGTTTTCTCGTGTGAGCTGTGATTAATTCACAAGTAGTTCTAGAATGGGCACATTGATTATCCAGATAATCCATTATCATTAATATGACTCACTGCAGCTCTGTCCTGGTCATAAGTTTGAATGCTTTCCCCAAGTTTATTTGCACAGAGTATAGATGCACACAGAGTATAGATGCTCTGGGATACTCTTTGTTCTCTGTGTGCCCTTCACATACTGCTTCTCATAATATTACTCTCAGGTCACAAACGTCTTAATTTTTTCCCTCCTTTATTTGTAAACTTTTACTTTTCATCTTTCCATCCATCTGTCTGTACTTCTAAGTCTTAAGTATCACTGTTGTGTCTAAATGGTAACTCTTTAATTTCCACATTTGACATACAGTAAGTTCTTTTTTTATTACATTGTTGTGTTGTTTTTCTCTTGATTTGTTCTCTCTTTTGTAACATGTGAACTGTTGCTGAATGACAAATCATTGTTTGCCCACGCTTCCATCAAGAGACAAAAGTACTGCCAAAATGGTCAAAATATAATTTGTCTTAATACATTTCAATAGAACTCTCTGAGGTTGGCTGGCAATTCATTGCTGACATAATTGCCACAAGAGGCTATTAAAACTTGCCAGGTTCATGACATAAAAACCACAGTCATTGGTCATAATGCCATTTTTGTTTACGCTGCCAACTGTATTGTTCCTGTATTGTTCAATTATGTAAACATATGATTTTAGAATCTGTGCTACCTTCCTGTCCTGTAATAGCCTTGAAGGTGGTGGTGCTAAACTTTTTAAGTGTGTATAATTACAGTAATTTAAGTTTTAATGATGAATGAATCAATGAGCATAACCATAAACTTCAACATCTTGTTTATTTTTCCACCAGTCTACTACACAGACCAATAGGTGAGTGCAGAAAACAGAGCAATCAGTTTTCAGAACACTGGAAATTCTGACCAAAAATGTTGTTTAATTTTGGGAGTTTTGCTCAGGATATTGGAAGAATAAGAAGTAAATCAGAAGATGTTTTTAATACCATTTTAGATTTTTTAAATTTCCCAGGCCTCTGCCACAGCGATAAATTCCTCTACACAGGCATCTCCATAGTGCCTAGAAGTGGTCTTCTGCATGCTCAAAGCAAATGACTGGATCTTCCATTCATCATCTATAATATGAGCTGTCACACCAAGATCATTCTTGTTGCTAACAGAGGTCCAGTGATCCCCAGTCAGAGCCACATTTGTGGCGCTCTTCACAATAACCTGTTTTACTTCCCTTTCCTCATCATACAGCTGGATTTTCTTCGACATTGTCTTTCTGCACGGCATTTCGTAACTTGCATCAATTTGCAGCACTCCTACATAAACCGTAGCGCTCGACTCCGCGAACGGCGGATGCGTTTAAACTTGCCGCGTCTTACTTAAGCCTTCCACCACAGAGAGCGGTCTACAGTCCACAGCAATCCATCTCGCCAGTGAATTGGTCAATTTATCTGACGTGGACTTTGACATTTTGTTTCTTCATTTGAACCCCGACATGTGGTCGAGTGTTGACTGGCGACACTGTTTGCTCGTACTCAGAGCCGGCCCTGACCAATGTGGTGCCCTAGGCGAGATTTTGGTTGGTGCCCCCTGCATCATCAATCATTGTGTTGATTGTGTCACTATTAAAGAAACAAATAAAAAGCTAATGACTTAAATATTACCATATAACAAGCAATAAATATAAAGGTGTTGCACAAAAAATATTTTAAAACTATTTTACATAACGTAGTGCAGAGAACAACTTTTAAATATTAATAATAAATAAAAAAATAAAAAAACAACAACTACCACCAGTGCAAATCAGGGCAATTTGCCTACTGCAACATTATTATGTCAAAAGTGCATCCGCAATAAACAGAGGAGCATATGTGTGTTTTAATATATATTTATTTTAAAAACTTGCTGAGCTAAGCTAATATTAGCACCTACTAGGATTGGGCAGTATGAAGTTTCTCTAAGATCATACAGAGGGGATAAAGCCACAATGGCGATTGAGTGTTAGTTGTGAGTCAAGCGAGCTGGTTTCAAAGAAAAACACAACAGCTACAGATTGGCAACATTTTCGATTTGTTTCAAATAAAAATGAGAGACCATTGGAGCACACCCCCACGACTCTAATTCGATAATATGATTGGTTGATAAAACTGCCAATCTATAATAAAAGCTCTCAATGTAAAAAGGTCCTTTCTCTATTTTACCTAGAAACAACGGTGTGAAATATTCTGATTGGTTGATTTTTTATTTCACCGCTGAGGTTTTTTCCAGCACAAGTATGAAAAGTGGATTTAAAAGCCGATTTATAGGAAAAATACAAATTATTGGTGAAGCGTTATTAACATATATTACATATAATAGATAAAGCATCCTTTTAAAGATAAATTAACCTTCAGAGAAGGCGTTGAAGTCCCTGACGCTTCGCCAATGGTATAGTGTTAATTCACCACATATTACCATTATATTACCTATTTTTTTGCCGCCTTTCTTCCTCCACTTTTCTCCTTTTACTACCCTGGGCACCAGAGGATTTCTGCCTTTTTGACGTCTTTTCGAGGAGATGTCACTCACTCTGTGGTGTATTTTTCCTCACAGAGAAACAGTAACGAGGTGCGCAGAGCGCGCGGGGGAGGGTGGGTTGGTGCGCGGGTGATAGGTGTCGTGTGTTATTATAAGAATTATTAATTTGACTAATATTATTAAACAATGAAATTATGATTATGTGGACTTTGCTTGTTTTCACATTTATTGATTGTTCATTTGTTAAAAAAATAAATAACAAACGCATGCACGCGAGCGCCCCCCTGGACAGACGGCGCCCCTAGCATTTGCCTATGTCGCCTAATGGAAGGGCTGGCCCTGCTCGTACTTGTAATACATTTAGCAGCTAAGTTATCATTACTGACCTGCGCGTTAGCCCCAAAATGTTTTGCGTTGAGGTGGTAACGAAGGGTGGAAGTGCTTCTGTGATAAGCGAACTCCTTCATACATAAAGTGCAAATAACACTATTTGTGTTTGTACTTCCATCTGGAAGTTTTAACTGCCATAAATATTGTCATTTGTTTTGATATTTTTTGTTAAATATTTATATCTTCATTTAAGTAATTTTGACTGTACTAATTTGGGTTGCATTATATGAGCACGAGCATACAGTGGTACCTCGAGATACGAGCTGCTCTATATACGAGCGATCCAAGATACGAGCACCGAGACGAGCAAAATTTCTGTTCGACACCCGAGCGCACGCTCGAGATACGAGCATGAACCACTAGGTGGCAGTACAGTAGCCTACTATATGGAAAAAAAAGGAATCATTAATCAGCTCAGACACACTCAAACGCTTTTCTTTCTCTCCCTCCCCCACAACCTTAGGTTCAAAAACACAAACATACCGGTATGTGCGGAGATGACGTCATTTAGCGCGTTCTAGCAGCCAATAGCGTTTTTTAAATTCTTGAGGTGTTGGTAAGGTCGACTCCTGTACCCGGTCATCACAGCCATTCGCACGTGTGCTTTGCAACGAGTAACAGTACGTACGGTGTATACAGTACAGTATTTCAATACTACAAACTTTTTTTTTTTGCATTATGGCTTCAAAGAAAGGCTCTAGTAGTGGAAAGTTTACGCTAGTTTTGTGACTTTTTTAAGGACCGGAACCAATTACAATACTTTACATTGTTAAATTGCTTCCAGAACCGAGCAGTTCTAGATACAAGCATTGGTCTGGAACGGATTAAACTCGTATCTCGAGGTACCACTGTATTATGATTTGTGTTCTACACGGACCCTTTTTACTGGTGCTTCTTTGTTTTCATGAAGAAGGTGCACAAGTCAGACGTTCAGACATCTTGCTAAGCTAAAGGATAGCAAAAATTGTTAAAACGGATAGTACGCTGCCTGTTTAATTCGAGTTACAAGTTAACTCATTCCTGGAGGGAGTGAAAGAAGTTTCTTATATTTAAATTTCCCATCCACCAGCGTAGCCTCTTTAGTTATCTCAATCATGCTCATCTTATTGTGCGTCCATATAATCTGTGTTATGGAACAGCTCCGGACCCTTCCCTGTGGGCGTGCTGCTATGTTGTCTGCGTGTCGTTATGTCCATGTTTGTACTTCCGTGGGTGTGGGTTGTTTGTGAGCGTGTTCGTTTGTTACACCTGTGCCTTGTCTCGAGGTCACGTGGGTCTGTGTAACTCACCTATTTAATGTGCGTTCGCGCAGTGTCATGTGCTCGTCTTTGTCTAAAGTTTCGTGTCTGCGTGAGTGTGTCTGTCGAACTGCTCGCGCTCCGCCCGGAGCTTCACATTGTGCCAATAAACGTTGTGTGTTCACCGTCAACGGCGTCGTGCCTGCCTCCTTCACCTCGCCGTCACAATCTGTATGTCTGGAACTCGTGCACTGAGAAACATTCCACGGTGCAAAAGTGTCTCATGCACTAAATGCGTTAAAATGCGTAAATTTTTTTTTGTTCGTTAATTTCCCTGTAATTAATTAATCGAAATTAACGCGTTAAAGTCCCACCACTAATATTATATATATATATATATATATATATATATATATATATATATATATATATATATATATACACAGGAGTGAAAAAAGCAAGAATGATTTAAACTCGCTATTCCTACACATGGTTATATTATACAATTATGTCCAAACATTTGCAAACTGTCACGTAGGGCTACACCCCCCTCTCCTAGCTGTCTGTGTTGTTCCTTGCTCGTATATCCCGCCCTGCTTGTCTGTTGCCCTGGTTTCCCTCTGTCTGCCGCGCCCGTGTCGTCATTGTCTTCACCTGTGTCCAGTTTAGCTCCATGTATTTATATCCGTTTCCCTAGTCCCTTGTCGGTTATTTGTTTGTTCTGAGTTCGAAGTGCTCATTCCATGTTTGCTTAGACTGTTCATGTGCGCTGCGATCCTTGTAGTCTCTGTCTTTGTGAGTATTGTTCCTGTTCTGTCGTGCCTTCATCCTACTGTTCTCCCCGTTGCCCTGTTAGTTCTCCTTGTGTGTCTGATCATGATGATGTATTTGTCAAACCTGGATGACTCTCCTGTTATGACCCCTGCCTATTGTTATGACTATGATCTCCTCAGCGTTTGGGTCCACCTACTCGCAGAGCGTTACACAAATGGAGTTTCATTTATATATAAATATTAATTATAATATTATTAATTCATTATAATATATATAATAAATTTAACTCCGTTTGGCAAGAGGTGTCCAAACTTTTGCATATGACTGTGTGATGTTTGCTAAAAAAATATATTACATATAATATAACTTATCGCTGCAAAAAAAAATTGCTGCAAAATAAAAATTGCTTCCTATCACAGATATTTACCATTAGCTGACACAATATAGTGATCTCGTGATCTGCCATGCTTAATTTCTTATGCAATCACGTGACAGCGCATCGTCATTTCCTGGTCTCAGGGATGAGATCGGTCTCAGAGAGGAGGTGGCCTGAGAGGTGAGATTTACAGCCAGACGCTGTTGGACTATTTTAGCGGGGGTGTTTTACTGAGTTTGGGGGAAATGCATTTTATAAAGTGTAGCGGGGATTTTTGTTTAGTGAAAATTATTTTGGGGGTTTATGTATTTTGTGTTTATTCTCTTCTGTTGTTATTTTTCATTTAGAATGTTGGTATTTAGTGGGGAGGGGCTATGGGTATAGAAGCCCAGGAGAAGCTCCAGAGTGGGAGTTGAGGGGTAGACGTCGTGAATCCGTGTATCATTCGTTCATTTGATATTCAACTGAAAATCAAAATCGGAAAATCAAAAAACTATTCATTATTTTGTTTTTCGTTTTGAAAACAAAAAAACAAATCAGGCTTGTATTTTTCAGTTTTTTTATTTGATGATCCAAACAAAAATAGCTAAATAAAAAATTTAATTCGGAGCCGAACTTGATTTAGATTTTTAAACTTGACTCATTTGTGTGCCCCGGAAGTTACTGATATGTTTATTCTTCGTGGGCTTCGTTTGTGCGGGAGTGCACTGCAGTGTTACTTGTTCTACTCTGATTGTAGCCTAGACATTGGAACATGGTCTATATTGGTATAGACAACATGACTGGACTGGAACCACATACTAGTTTAATTAAATATTTATTTGACGGTGGTCAGACGCATGCAGAGATTTCGTGCACATTGCAGCAAATGGGTATCCAGTGATGATAGTGGTCCGGTGTTAATATTTGTCGTGTTTTGTAGTGCTCGTTTACTTTAGTCTCTGCCGTGTTTTCTGTGCCTTGTATTACTTCAGCATTCATACTTATATAAACATCTTTTCCTTTCATAATCGCTTTGGTCCTTTAGATTCCTTCGTGAGTGTTTCTGTGAAGTGTGTTCTCGGTATGCCTCGTAAGTCACGCACTCTTTGTGTGGGCGCGGTTCACTTAGAGGTGGGGTGACCAGACGTCCTCTTTTTCCCGGACATGTCCTACTTTTGAGACCTAAAAAATGTCCGGGGGGGAATTTCAAAATCGTCCGGGATTTTGTTCGACTGCCTCAAACAGAATACATGTACAGTGCAAAAGTGTTTACAAGCGAAAGCACGTGTGTCCGCCGGTTCTATGGCGATGAAATGAAAGTGTACGTTTACGGAGGAGTTAAAGAGAAAAAACGTTCGACACACACACCATCCACCTAAATCATTCACCGATACACTGATGACCCCCACCCAGCACAAAAGGTGTCCTCCTTTTCAGAAACCCAACTCTGGTTACCCTAGTTAGAGGAGACTAGCTCCGTTAAAGTATGTGCCAGCCCTTTATCGCGATTGTGTCCAACACACCACGTTACACAGATATTGGTATATTAATTATTTCAGTAATTCCATTCAAAAGGTGAAACTTGTATATTATACTCATTCGTTGCACGCAGACTGATATATTTAAGAAAATTTGAATATTGTGAAAAGGTTCAATATTGAAGACAATATTAAATAGCTAATGAACTAAAACTGGTCTCTCAGTCTAGTTCTGTATGCTACACAGTCATGGGGAAGAACAAGTAGTAGTTATATATTAAGTGCATCCTAAACAACAACCTACAACTCTTACATGGGTATTTACAGGTGCTGTTAATAAAATTAGAATATTATGAAAAGCTATTGAAATAATTAGATAAAAACTCACCACCACTATTAGGTAAGGGGTAGAAATACCCATATCTGAGTTGTAGGTTGCTGGTCATCATGGACTTAATGTAATACAACTTGTTTGGTGCTGTTCTGATGGACCGTTTAAAAGCTATTGAAATTAAAAGATAAAAACTCACCACCACTATTAGGTAAGAGGTAGAAATACCCATATCTGACTTATAGGTTGTTGCTTAGGATTACGCTTAATAAGAGCTTGTTTTATGATCTTATGATGCACCGTTTAAAAGCTATTGACATAATTAGACAAAAACTGACCACCACAAGTTGGTGCAAGGTAGAAATACCCATATAAAAGTGCCATATTTTGTCAATTGTGATTTTTTTTCACCGCGATCGAAAGTTGTCCTCCACTTTTTACCCATCTGTGCAGTTAGAACACACACACACACACACACACACACACACACACACACACACACACACACACACACACACACACACACTAGTGATTACTAGGGGGCTGTGGTGCACACGTGCCCAGAGCAGTGGGCAGCCCAGCGCCCGGGGAGCAGTTGGGGTTAGGTCAGGGGCGCAGATGGCACTGGGGATGGGGGGACCCCGCCAGATTTATATTGACCCCATCCGAAATCTAGTATCTACAATATATATATATATTGTAGATGCTATATGCAATATATATATATATATATATATATACTATATATATATATTGTACAGCTTGGTCCCCCTCACTTCAGAATTTCCATCTGCACCCCTGGGTTAGGTGCCTTGCTCAAGGGCACCTCAGTCATGGCCTCAAGCCTGGGAATCAAACCCACGACCCTCCGGTCACAAGACCAGTTCCCTACAATCAGGCCATGACTGTCCATTGTATTACAAGTTATTTTACACAAAGTGCATCCTAAATAACAACTATATAAAAGTTGCAGATTGTTATTTAGGATGCACTTTGTGTAATACAACTTGTTTGGTGGTCTTATGATGGACCATTGAAAAGATATTGAAATGATTGAATAAAAAAATATTCTGGGGCCTTTACTACCGCCACTTGCGTCCGTGTTAACCGTGTTAATGTAAATTGTAGACGGTGCCTTAGACGTTGTAGCGGTCACAATAGTACATTTTAAATAAAATGTTTGTCTACAACTTAAAATATATATATTCCTGGCGTAAACAAAGTTGTAGGTATTTATTTTGTTTGCCAGAAATGAGAATTTGCACATTTTGGCACTTATTATTGAAGAAAGAATTCCGAATATGCGAACGTGAAACCAACTTTACCACAGTCAAACGAAGACCACGAAGAATAAATAACTTCCAGGGCACACAAATGGGTCGAGTTAAAAAATCAAAATCAAGTTCGGCTCCGAATCCGATTTTTTATTTAGTTATTTTTGTTTGGATCATCAAATAAAAAACTGAAAAATACAAGCCTGGTTTGTTTTTTTGTTTTTATATTAAAAACGAAAAACAAAATAATGAATAGTTTTTTGATTTTCCGATTTTGATTTTCAGTTGAATATCAAATGAACGAATGATACACGGATTGTCGTGGCATACGGTACTGTGACTTGGCTGTTTAGAAGTGGTGTTCATAGTCATTCATTTTGATGTAGCCTGGCAAACTTGAAGCCTGTTTATTTTTGCATTTAGATATTTTGTTTGCTTAGTTTATGGGATCTTGCGCTAAAAAATGCAATTAAAACTAAGTCAGTTAGTGCTAAAAATTGTTAAAAATTGTTGTTGTTCCAGTATTCAAAAATGGAGATCCATTGTCAGTGGACAATTACAGACCAATCAGTATCTTACCTACAGTGCCAAAAGTTGCAGAGAAACTTATTTCCCAACAAATAACACATTTGAATACCACCACATTTTCCCTTCATCCAATGCAATTTGGTTTCAGAACTCAACACTCTACGGAAACTGTGAATAGTTTTCCCATAGAAAACTTCAAACATTGTTATGGTACATGCTTTAATTTGATTTTTTGTATTATAGCACCCTCTGCTGACCACTTTATAATACTTGTTATTTGGATGTTAATTCTCTCATTGGTTGTTGAGTCACATGATTTGGTTGCATGCTCAGAACGGCATTTTCTTTCATCCTAGTAAGAGAGCCGCATGTGTCAAGTCCTCTTGTGTATCCAACTTCATCTTCCTGTGTAACCCCCTAAAGAAGCTTTGTTTGTAAGTAGATTTATTCATCTAGGCTATTACTTACTATTTGTGCTTATATTTAATTGGAACTGAAGGTATTCTGTGTGTATTTCATTTCAGTTTCACATTTAAGCAACTCTCTGTATAGAAGTACTCAGCTTCATTAAACAGACATTACTTCATGCTCCTTCATCACTGAAGTTTGATGCTTTATTCAAGTTTGCTCGAGTGTTTAGCTGTCTGGTGATGTGTGCCCCACTACGCACTCAGGTGCCAGAATACATCTACTGGATAAAGGTGGTGTGGTTGTAGCTGTGTTTCTTGATCTAAAAAGAGCTTTTGTTTATGTAAACCATAAAATATTGTTAATCAAACTAAGACAATTTAACTTCTCATCAGATGCAATAAAATGGATAAAATCATATCTTTCTAATCGTTCACAGTCAGTCAGGATCAGTGATTATCACTCATCGCTCGCTCTATGCACAGGGGTACCTCAAGGTTCTATTTTGGGGCCTCTGTTATTTTCACTCTATATAAACGACTTACCTTCAGTTTGCCCAGATGTCTGTACTCAGTTGTATGCGGACGATACAGTAATTTACATGCATGGTAAAAATACAACTGTAACGCTGGGCTCCGCACGAAGGACGAGACACGAATCCTTGGCTTTGAATACAACGTCACTGCTTTATTCATGTGTTGCGCAATACAACGCAACACGGAAATACATCAACACTAACACACACACGTAACGTGCAGACTAAAGACAACGACAAGCACACGACACTGCGCGAACGCACATTAAATAGACAGACTACATGAGCCCCGAGTGATTACGAGACGGGCCACAGGTGGGACGAATGAACACTCGCAGACACAACCACACCCACGAGGATCCACAGACGCAGACGGTAAGACGCAGACGATGTAGACACACGCCCACAGGGCAGGGTCCGGAGCTGTTCCATGACAGAACCCGCCACCAGGGGCTCGCTACTCCCGGAGCGTCCGGCGCAGCTGGAATGCCCCGAACCTACACCGACGGGCAGGTCCGGAGCCGCTGGGTCTACGAGCCTCCGAGAGCTGTCACCCCCGACGGCAGGACCGCCACGAACCCACTAAAACACCTGGGAAGACGGGGGAAAACACGTTAGACACACCAAACGAGACATTCACAAACACACAAACGGGTACGTTAACACAGATAGGCACAAACGGGAAAAGGGGATTTGGTAGACATACGGGCAGACTGACACACACTGGAACGTACAAACATGTAACAGGCGCCAAGTTACGCGCCAGGAGTAGGGCGATGAGAGGAGAGAGCACAGGAGCTGCAGCGAACGGGACCCCTCCCGCATTTGCCGTGAAGCCTCCGCCCGGTGCCGCGCGGCTGGCGGACGCGGCTGGCGGACGCACCTGGTGCAGCGCGGCTGGCGAACTTTCCCCCCAGCTGACCGTATGACCAGCCCACCTCGCCTCGCGACTGCCCTCCGGAGTCGACAGTGGGCGCGTCCACCTCCATCTCGGTCGCCGCCTCGCTGCCCTGGCTCCAGCTCATGGGCCGCTCCGGGCTATCACCCCGGGAGCAGTCCATCCACTCTCCTCCGGAGCGATCGGAGGACGGGGTCCTTCTCCCTTTCACCTTCCCAACCGACAGTTCCGAGGGGGTAGGGCTCTCCTCTTCTCTGCTACAAGAGCCCTCGGACGAAGGATAATCCCCGTTCACCCCCTCCTCCTCGCCGTTGTCAGCGAGGCCGGTGGAGTACTCCGACGAAGGGTAGTCCTCTCCACCGTAGTCCACGGTGGAGGCGTCATCCAGCAACGGAGGGTAGTCCCCTCCACCGTAGTCCACGGTGGAGGCGTCATCCAGCGACGGAGGGTAGTCCCCTCCACCATAGTCCACGGTGGAGGCGTCATCCAGCGACGGAGGGTAGTCCCCTCCACCGTAGTCCACGGTGGAGGCGTCATCCAGCGACGGAGGGTAGTCCCCTCCACCGTAGTCCACGGTGGAGGCGTCATCCTGCTCCGTCTCCTCACCTGGGGAGTCACTCTCCTCCAGCTCGCTCTCGGGGTCCCTCACCATCCCGCAGAGCTCGACGGTGCCTACCCACAGGGGTGACAGGTCCCTGGAGGACGTGGGGTGATACACCCGCCACAACCGTACTGCTTCCCGGTGGAGCTCCTCCGCCGACTCGGGGTTAGGGTGCCCCCGAGCTTGACGCAGCAGGGACGCACATACCGGGTCCTCCATGAGCTGCGCCTGTGTCGGCGGAGTTGTGCGGCGCGGGGGGGAGGACGATGCGCGGCGAAGCCGCTTGCAGGGCTTCTTGCCCTTCCTCGGCTTGGGCCGGTAGCCTGGCATTGTGGCTCGTTGTCGGCTTGTCGTTCTGTAACGATGGGCTCCACACGAAGGACGAGACACGAATCCTTGGCTTTGAATACAACGTCACTGCTTTATTCATGTGTTGCGCAATACAACACGGAAATACATCAACACTAACACACACACGTAACGTGCAGACTAAAGACAACGACAAGCACATGACACTGCGCGAACGCACATTAAATAGACAGACTATATGAGCCCCGAGTGATTACGAGACGGGCCACAGGTGGGACGAATGAACACACGCAGACACAACCACACCCACGAGGATCCACAGACGCAGACGGCAAGACGCAGACGATGTAGACACACGCCCACAGGGAAGGGTCCGGAGCTGTTCCGTGACAACAACACAAGTAGCTGAAAAACGTACACAGGCTATGGCCCTTGTCTCTGAATGGCTAAACCAATCTTGCTTCAAGCTTAATGTAAATAAAACAGTTTCAATGTTTCTTTCTAAATCAAACATTGGAAATATTAAAGCAGATATTTATAAAATAAAGGTTGTGTCAAAATGCAAATACTTATGTATTTTTAGAGTCACTTTACAGACAATCAAAATTTTGGATAGAAAACCATCAAGATATCACTGTGCCATTCTACAAAAGCATAAGCTTTTAAGCTGGGAAAATGTCATCAAGTATTAAAATCTCTGCCTGATATTTAAAATCATTTCTGGTCTGTCATCTCCTCCACTCAGACAGTTTGTTAACATCAGAAACGCCACCCTGAGAGTAACACGATGGGCGACCCGAGGAGACTGTGTTGTTCCTCTCAGGAAAAGTGCTTCCAGTCAGAGTACCTTTTCAGTTAAAGCTTCTCAGGAGTGGAACAGTGTCCCTCAAAACATTAGAGAACTGACCACATACACTGTTTAAAAAGCATCAAAAAACTGGCTCACAACGCATCAGACATGCCAGCATTAATAAGATAATGGACTGTGTGTCACCTCAACTCAACCCAACCCTGCTGCCACTTGTGTTATGTTAAAATGTAGTATATTGTAGTATAATTTGTTTTGTTGTTTTGCTTTGCTTTGTTTGGATCATAACTAACTTAAACACTGTGTTATATCTATTGTATTGCTCTTTTACATTTGTGTTGTTCATTGTAACCTCTTGTTGTTGGTTTTTAGGTAGACAATTTTTAGATCTGTCCAGGGACTACGGATGAAAAATAGCCTTTAGGCTAATTCTGGTACTTTTACAGTTTTGTTAATACATAACTGTCCCTACACTGTCCCTGTCAAATAAACGAATAAATAAATAAAATAAAATATGTTCTGCATTTTTCAACTTTATTTTGGGGACACTGTAAATACTGTTTGAAGAAAAGTGTTCGAAATGAAAAATAAAATAAAATGCGCATTATTTTGGGGAAGTAACCTCCATTGCATCTCTCTGTCCACTCCACCGCCAGTGCGACTGGCGGACGCGCCCGGTGCTGCACTTGGGAGTCCCCCGTCGGTCTCCATCTCCTCTTCTTCCTTGCTGCCCAGGCTCCAACTCATGGGCACGGCCGGACTCCCACCCCGGGAGCAGTCCATCTCGCTTTCCTCGGAGCGGTCGGGGAATGGGCCCACATCTGGACTCCGCCTCCCCTTCACAGTCCCGCTGGAGAGCTCAGACGGGGGTGGGCTCTCCTCCTCGTCCTCTGTATAGGACCCCTTCTCCTCCTCCGTGTAGGATTCTTCCTTCTCCTCCTCCCCACCATTGTCCACGGTGGGAGAGGAACACACAGACGGAGGGTAGTCCTCATCTCCCCCACCGTAGTCTACGGTAGGGGCGGAGCACACTGACGGAGGGTAGTCCTCATCTCCCCCACCGTAGTCTACGGTAGGGGCGGAGCACACTGACGGAGTGTAGTCCTCCTCCTCCTCCTCCTCGCTCGGAGAGTCCTCCCCGTCAAATTTGCTCTCAGGGGTCTTCTCTGTCGCGCAGACCCCCACTGAGCTTACCTGCAGTGGAGAGAGTTCCCTGGTGGGAGGGGGGTGTCGCTCCCTCCACATCCATACTGCCGACTGGCGGTATTCCTCTGCCATCTCCGGGACATCGGTCTCCCGTGCCGCGCACAACATGTACGCGCACACTGGATCCTGCTCCAGCTGCGCCAGAGACGGCGTGGTTTCGTGGTGAGGAAGAGGCATGGTGATGCCGCTTGCTGGCCTTTCTTTGGCCGGGTCGTGTAGCACTTGGACAGTATAAACAAGTAACTATCCACCCATCCATACATCCATCAGATATAAAGATATGTAAATGCGGTTAGCATGTATTTAGCAGTAGGATTGGTATGCATGTCATTAGCACATTTTGTCATTAGTGTATTTATTATTGGGTGGTGTGTGTGTAAAAAAGTATTGCAACAGCAGTTCTATTATGTGTTATATCTGTGTTATATCTGTAAATTGTGCATATACTCAAACACGATGTGCAGTGTATGTTATATTACAAAAAATATAGGTACACAGATTGACTAGTATCTTACAAAAGTTTGTAGTGAGGGGGATTCAAAATCTATATTTATTTTACTCTGTAGCATGATTCTGTGAATTTGCCATCGCACTGCACGTACTGCAAACACATTGTTGATTCTTTAGTGTGAAGAAATAAGCATAAAATGCTAATGAAACACACAGAAAATGAGCTAGTCAGTGTCTGGTTTGCCTTGTGAAAATGCTCATAGTTTTAGCCATATTAGTGCAAGAACTGCAGCCTCAATGCTCCTCTGTTGATGCATTTGAATAATAAAAGAGAGATAATGGCTCTAATTTCTGGAAAGAAGGAGGGGTGATGTCCTGGAGCTCCTGAAATTTCAGTCTTGCTGGTGTTAACCAAGCCACAATATCTGAGTGAACTCGCCTATTTAACCAAGCCACAATATCTGAGTGAACTCGCCTATTTAACCAAGCCACAATATCTGAGTGAATTTGCCTATTTAACCAAGCCACAATATCTGAGTGAACTCACCTATTTAATCAAGCCTTTATTTAATATTCTACATGTGAAGGTGTGGAGCTCATGGTCCGCCCAGTCATTGAGTCTTCTTGGCCATGTCATTGAGCCATGTCATGTGGTCACTCTAGTTGTGACAATGACTTGGGTGTAAATCAATGTCTCAGTGAGCCCTCATGACTGTGGTCACCTCCAGGCCCCTCCCTTAAGTTATGCTGCTGTAGATAAGCCTGCCAGAGCCACATGCTAATCTTATCATGTTAGCTATGTATGTTTGTTTACCTAGGAGCACCTAGGAGATTGTCTGGCTTGCCAGTGGATGTGCCCATGCCGTGGTTGGATGTGCCAACACCTACCTGAGGCTCAGTGTAGCGCTGCAAGAGTCAGAGGTGGACATATATGCAATAAAGGTCTGGCATGAACCTTAACAGAGCTAGTCTCCTCTATGTGAACCATATGCACACGGAGGGTATGCGACTTACGGGGCATATTGAAAGACGATTCACATAAGCACGAATGAAAGAATACAAAAGACCACTGCGACTATGAAAGGAAAATAAGTTTATAAGAAAAGGAGTGTTTTACTGTAATACAAGGCACTGTATAAAACAGCAGGGACTAAATCAAACAAGTTATACAAAATGGGTGGATTTCCCGAAACGTTCGTAGCGCTAAGTACTTCTTAACCTCGTACATTTCATACGAGGTTACGAAGTACTTAGCGCTACGAACGTTTCGGGAAACCCATCCCAGATCATAACAATCGTAACACAACCAGACTACTATGTATACGTATACGGAAAGGAACATTTTAGCAAAGCTAAACCAAAGAACATATTGTAGCGAATCTGCATTAATGTTCCGTGTTTATTAAAGGTTGAGAATGATCCGTTGTGTTAAGGGCATAAATAATCAATCAATCAATCAAAATGTATATATATAGCACTTTTTACAACAGTTGTTGTCACAAAGCAGCTTTACAAGTGTCTGAGTCCAAGCCCCCAGTGAGCAAGCCAAGGGCGACAGTGGCAAGGAAAAACTCCCTAAGGGCATGAGGAAGAAACCTTGAGAGGAACCAAGACTCAGGGGGGGAACCCATCCTCCTCTTGCCGACGCCAGTCACCATGCCAATGACAACAATTTAGACAGAAAGAATAAAAAGAAAAGGAAAAGATGTAAGGGATAATGTCCATTTTGGTGTAGGCATATCCAGTTAGGCAGGAGGTGGCCAGCCCAGGATGGATCTCTGGAAAGGCTCGTCTTTCCTCATCTCAGTGTTCCTCGAGTAGGCAGGCAGCCATGTGGAGAAAATAAAACAGGGAAAATTAGCTCTGTATAAGGACATATACAGGACAGATGAGATTATAAACATTTCTGGAGTGTGGCAAGCAACTCCGGCATTAAGTTGTATCACATATGTCAAAGTCAAGTAATAGATTATCTATGGCCCCCTGGATGATATTTAATTACTATTAGAACCGGCCCGCAGGCCACAGCCGCCCGCTGGTGTTTTGCACGCACAAATACTACCTTCCCCACAATGCAATGGTAGCCCGCGAAGTCACTGCAGCGCGCACAAGTAGCAAAGGTCCGCGCGGCGAAAATGACGTAATCGCAGTGACTCCGCCCATGCACGAGGGCGTTGCGCGCTGTCGAGTCGCGAGGTCGTGCACCCCTCGAATTTTGTAACTTTGCACGCACCAGCACGTTAAACTTAATTAAGTTAAATATTTATACATATATTCGAAATGATTCGAAATAATTCACTTTTTATTCACATTATTTAATGGTTGTTTATTTTCAAAACGCCCAATCTTAACGTCTTCATGTTCTCTCAGGTTTCATCCTGGAATTACAAGAGGCTCGTATTTGTTAACGTAATACAAGAGAACTGTTCAGTCAGACAGCTATTTGTTGTGAAACAAAGTAGTTACAATTTCAAGCATTTTCAAGTACTTTAGCCTAAATTCCAGCACTTTTCAAACCTTTATTACTTTATTAATAATAATAATAATAATAATAATAATAATAATGCATTTTATTTAATGGCGCCTTTCTAGCACCCAAGGACACCGTACAATAAAAGACAATCATAAAATTAGACAAAGGAAATAAACATTAAAGACAGAGAAAGTTCAAGACAGAGAAAGTTCATTTAATGTACAGGACATGTTTTCTTTGAAGGAAATTAGTTTTTATCTGTTTGCTTGTTGAAAAATGTTTTCACTTGAAATTACTGACAGATCCAAAAGAAAATATTGCTTTATTCATTTAAGCATTAAATAATATACACTGTGTTATGTCTTGGTTCAATAGGCTATGTGCAATCATTTCAGTATGTTTTAATAAACATTTAACGAGTCCGGCCCTCGGCTTGTAGCAAATTTGGTTTTTTGGCCATCTGTGTATTTGACTTTGACATCCCTGAGTTAAATTATTACAGCCTAGCTAAAAATGCAGAACCAGAAGGTAACATAGACTTGGGAGCATTCAGAGACATTGGCATCGGGGCGGACTGGCATACATTACTACCGGGGATTTCCTCGGTGGGCTGATGGGTTAGTGGGCCGCCGGAGGTTTAACTCAGCCCGTGGAGAAGCCATTGCCGCGCACTGCGGCCCGTAGTCACGCTGCTGTTTAAAGGCTGGATAATACTTTCACAAGTGACCGTAGCGCACACCTCGCACAAACCTCTGCGAACAGCGGAGGCGTTTATACTTGGCGCGTCACATTCTTTGCAGTGTTCTCCGAAACGATATGTAGTAGTATAACAGGGTGGCCACGGGTCCTTAAAAAATCTTAAATGGTATTAAATTTCATTTTTGCCAAATAATGAATGAATGAATGAATGAATGAATGTTCGATTTATATAGCGCCTTTCCAGATTCCCAAGGCGCTTTACAATTTAACACAGGTACAAGTCACAGACAATCACACACACACCGGCGAGAAGCAGCAGCCAATTGCGCACAGCGTACTGTAACGTTTCAAGGGGCGGGAGTGACGCAAATGCAGAATTCAGGGGTTTTAATAAGGAGAGTAACAACCACGGCAATTAACAAAGAGGGCGGAGGGAGCTAAACAAAACCAAGGGGGAAAGACACCAACTAAACAAGTAAGCTAAACAACAGGGAACGCTAACGTATAAACTATAACAAACCGAGAACTGAGTAAGCACACAGAGGGGAAGAACATAACGAGGGGAGCAAAAGACACAGGGACAACACAACAGTAATCAATGACTAAGCGAACAATGAACCATGGAACTACAAAGGATACAAAATACTAGGGATATGCATAGGCAAAACATAAACACTAAACATGTGAAGATAAAACCAGCGAAGGCTAAGAGTGAAGCAGGGAGGGAGAAATAGAACAATAACATGAACAGACTATGAAACAGGGCAAAGGAGAAACGAGGGACTACACACAAGGACAACAGCATGAACAATCTAAAGGCAATACCGAGGAACAGCGAGGACTCACGTACAGGGAATGACCGACAAGGGAATGAAACACTCGGGGTTCTTTATACACAGAGACAAGATGGTGAAACGAGACTCAGGTGTGTGGGCACTTAACGAGGGGGGCATGACAGACAGAGGGAGGAACGAATGGGAGCGGGGAGCTAGGCGGGACCAGGGAGGAGGGAGGGGCTGGACGTGACATAACCCCCCCTCAAGGCGTGCAACTCCGGGGCACGCCAACCAGGGAGGGCCGGACAGACGCTGGGGACAGAGACACCATGACACAGAGGGAAACGAATGGGCGAGGCCGGGGCAGGGACAACAGACACGGGGCAGGATGGAGACAATGGCCCGGACTCCAGACGTATGGGAGGACCGGGACAAGGACTGGGCGGTGACGTGGGAAAGGGACCAGACGGCTCAGGACAGGGGGTCGACACAGGAGGCGGGACCAAGGGAGCTGGACAAGATGGGGTCAAGGGCACAGGACCGGACACCAGGGAGGACTGAGATGCAGAGGCAAACAGGTGGAGGACGACAGAGACAGGGACGGGAACAAAGTGGGTGACGATCTGCGGAACAGAGACGGGAACAGGGACATGGAGGACACTACCACGGATGGACACAGGGACAGGCACGTGGACGCGGACAGAGACGCACACAGGAATGGGGACCAACAGGAAACCAGGGAGGGGACAGGGCAAAAGAGGGAACACAGGCGAGTGTAAAACAGGGTTAACATGAGTGTCAGTGAACAGTTCAGCATGGGACCAGCCCCAGGCCCACAGGCGGGCAAGGCAGTCACTGTGGGGGCTGGCGTAAGCTGAGGAGTGTCCTGGGGAACCAGCAGAGCCGGAGGAGGGTCTAGGGGAGCCGGGGAAGGGTTCATGGGTACTGGCGGGTTCAGCTGAGGGACAGCGGAAACCGGGGAGGCCGGCGGAGGGGCCGCAGGGGCCTGGGAGGCCAGGCGACGGGCCGCAGGGACCGGCAGGACCTGTTGGCCGGTAGAGGGAACATGCGGGGTCCGCTGGCGGGCAGAGGGAACATGCGGGGTCCGCTGGCGGGCAGCGGAGACAGGCGGGGGCCGCTGGCGGGGAGCGGAGACAGGCGGGGGCCGCTGGCGGGGAGCGGAGACAGGCGGGGCCCGCTGGCGGGGAGCGGGAACAGGTGGCGTCGCCGTGAAGACGTCATCAGAGGGCGAGGTCGCTGTGCAGACGTCATCGGAGGGCGTGTCCGCCGTGCCGACGTCATCGGGGGGCGTGTCCACCGGGCCGACGTCATCGGGGGGCGTGTCCGCCGGGCCGACGTCATCGGGGGGCGTGTCCGCCGGGCCGACATCATCGGGGGGCGTGTCCGCCGGGCCGACGTCATCGGGGGGCGTGTCCGCCGGGCCGACGTCATCGGGGGGCGTGTCCGCCGGGCCGACGTCATCGGGGGGCGTGGCAGCCGGAGCGACGTCATCGGCGGGCGTGGCAGCCGGAGCGACGTCATAGGCGGGCGTGGCAGCCGGAGCGACGTCATAGGCGGGCGTGGCAGCCGGAGCGACGTCACCTGGGGGCGTGACCGCCGGGCCGACGTCATCGGGGGGCGTGACCGCCGGGCCGACGTCATCGGGGGGCGTGACCGCCGGGCCGACGTCATCGGGGGGCGTGTCCACCGGGTCGACGTCAACGGAAGGCGTGGCAGCCGGGGTGACGTCACCTGGGGGCGTGACCGCCGGGCTGACGTCATCTGGGGGCGTGACCGCCGGGCTGACGTCATCTGGGGGCGTGACCGCCGGGCTGACGTCATCTCGGGCCTGAGCTGGCCACTCCTGGGGTGAGTGGCCACTGCGTCCCCCCAAAAAATTCTTGGGGGGCCTTCGGGGAGTGGCTTCCAGGATGCAGTCATCGTAGGTTGGGACGGCCGTGGCGGCGTCGTCGGGAGGCCGGGCGGCTGTGCAGGCGTCGTCGGGAGGCCGGGCGGCTGTGCAGGCGTCGTCGGGAGGCCGGGCGGCTGTGCAGGCGTCGTCGGGAGGTGTGGAGGTCTCGATCCCACTACTGACCAACAGGTCAGCAGGTATCTCCCGTCGACACTGAGGGGCAGACTCATACACACCTCCACCAAACCTTTCACATAACGTCCGGCAAAATCCCTTCACAGTCCATGCATCCGTAACCCGGTGCGCTAGGACAATGTTAGCCCATTCTAGGGCTTTTCCCTTTAATAGTGACCGCATGAATACGACCTGTATGCTCTCGGGTGGTGGGGGTACCGTGAGGAATCGCAAGTAACCCTCACATTGGAGGAGAAAGCTCCTGACTAATCCTTTCTCACCGTCGTACACCTCAGGGACGAGACAGAGTGAGGGTAGCGCTACCGGTTTCCCCTCAGTGTCTTTTCCAAGCATAGCTTGGATAGAATCCAACCGCTCGTTGAAAGCGTCTCGGTCGAACGGTTGTGTTGACAGAACCACCGTGTTGTCGTTCTGCTGCATCGCGTTAAACTGGTCGGTCATTCTGTAACGTTTCAAGGGGCGGGAGTGACGCAAATGCAGAATTCAGGGGTTTTAATAAGGAGAGTAACAACCACGGCAATTAACAAAGAGGGCGGAGGGAGCTAAACAAAACCAAGGGGGAAAGACACCAACTAAACAAGTAAGCTAAACAACAGGGAACGCTAACGTATAAACTATAACAAACCGAGAACTGAGTAAGCACACAGAGGGGAAGAACATAACGAGGGGAGCAAAAGACACAGGGACAACACAACAGTAATCAATGACTAAGCGAACAATGAACCATGGAACTACAAAGCATACAAAATACTAGGGATATGCATAGGGAAAACATAAACACTAAACATGTGAAGATAAAACCAGCGAAGGCTAAGAATGAAGCAGGGAGGGAGAAATAGAACAATAACATGAACAGACTATGAAACAGGGCAAAGGAGAAACGAGGGACTACACACAAGGACAACAGCATGAACAATCTAAAGGCAATACCGAGGAACAGCGAGGACTCACGTACAGGGAATGACCGACAAGGGAATGAAACACTCGGGGTTCTTTATACACAGAGACAAGACGGTGAAACGAGACTCAGGTGTGTGGGCACTTAACGAGGGGGGCGTGACAGACAGAGGGAGGAACGAATGGGAGCGGGGAGCTAGGCGGGACCAGGGAGGAGGGAGGGGCTGGACGTGACACGTACTCTCTACCGGAAGCCACAGCCCCCTGGGGGACTGCATGGGGTGCAGGAAGGGGAGAGAGGACAGACCCTAGTGGCAAAGCACCATCCACCACTGGGCATACAAGCACACACACGCACGCACGCACGCACACAGACACAGACACAGACACTACTTTTTTTTATTGAACATAGAGACACAGACACACACTCAGGGAGAATTTTTTTTTTGTTGACTGCCAATTTACCTAACCTCCATGTTTTTGGACTGTGGGAGGAAACCGGAGATCCCGGAGGAAACCCACGCAAACACAGGGAGAACATGGAAACTCCACTCAGATAGGGACTAGAACCCAAGACCCCAGTGCTGAGAGGCAAGCGTGCTAACCACCAAGCCACCGTGTTGCCCATTATCATTATCATTATCAAATAAGGCCTTGAAAAGTCTTAAAAGCCATGTGTTGAACTTACCACATGAATAGCGTAAAACATGTTGCCTTCGCGAAGGCTCGTCAGCAGCAGCCTGCAATATCGACGTTTTGCGCTGCTGCTAGTGCTACTGCAACGGCCAGCAGTATAACAAAAGAATTTGCTCAACCTAGCATTCAAGCTGTATGTGGCTCTACAAGTACTTTGAAGGCTGAGGTAATATGGGTACTAAAAACAGTTACGAGTCACCAGTCATACCGATCAAATGAAGGAATTGACTCACTGTTTAAAGCCATGTTCCCTGATTCCGCCTTAGTTAAATCATTTACTTGCGGAAAAGATAAAACAAGATATGTTGCAGCATTCGGTCTAGCTCCATTCTTTAAAAAAGAGCTGGTGGCAGAGGTGAATTCTAGCAGCGAGTTCATCCTCATGTTTGATGAAACCCTCAACCACAGCACTAAAAACAAGCAACTGCCATGGATGAGGCAATAGGTGGGAGGCCATCAATAAGTCCACCCACCCTTATTGCCTCATCTGGCCAGGGTGCTGCTGTTGAGCCACTGCCCTCTGTAAAGGAACCCCTTGCCAAGAAGAGGCGGGAGAATTTAATGGAATATTTGAGGGAGTTGGAAGAGAGCGAAAATGAGAGGGAGACAGAGGCTGAGGAAAGAGACAAGAGAAGACAGAGAGAGGCTGAGGAGAGGGAGGAAAGAAGATGGAGAGAGGCTGAAGAGAGAGAGGAAAGAAGAGAGAGGGAAAGAATAGGACGAGAGGAGAAGAGAGATGCAGAAGCTAGAATAAGAGAGGAAAGGAGGGATAGGGAGGCAAGAGAAAGAGAGGAGGTTTTTTTTCCGGTTGTCACGTGGCATGGACTAGTCGTGTGTTGGGATCTCTCTGAGGTGCAAAGTTTTAATTTGAGTACTTAGTACAAGTATTTTTTTTATTTTCCTACTTGCCTGCCACCGTATACTTTTAAAGTAAACAAGGAGTCAGTATTAACTATTTACAATGGGTCCGAAAGCAAATAAAGCCAGCAAAGATTCTACTACATCACAGCCGTTGATAAGGCCTAGCCTACAGCGAACAGCCTCGTCTCCGAGTTCTCCATCAACTCCGTCTGTGACGAGCGATACGCCGACTCTGGAGGAAGCGACGCTAACATCGCGTATTGTACGTACTGTGCTGGAGGAGTTGAAATCTCTCATTAAAGTGGAGTTACAGGAGATGAGAGCCGAGATGGTTCGTGAATTAACAGCTACCAGAACGGAGATAACAACTTTAAAGGCCACAGTTTCGGACATGCAGCACGCGCTATCTATATGTTCTGACGATGTTACCGCCCTCAGAACTGAAGTGGATGTTCTGAAAAAAGAGTTGACAGCTCTTAACCTAAAATGTGATGATCTAGAATCCCGATCTCGCCGTCAGAACATTCGAATTATAGGTGTTCCGGAGGATGGATCATTTTCCCTCTCCTGTACTACTGTATCGGAACTTCTCAAGCAGGCTTTGGATCTGGATAAAGCTCCGGTGGTCGATCGTGCACACCGCTCTCTGGGTCCCAGACGCGGTGATGCCCCGCGGCCAATTGTTGCGAAGCTCCACTATTATTCGGATTGTGCCGAGATTCTTGCACGGGCAAGGCAGCGACAGTGGATCACTCTTTCGGACATGAAAATTGCATTCTTTCCGGACTACACTGTAAAAGTGGCAAAAGAACGCGCAGCTTTTAACGAAGTTCGTAAACTTCTGAGATCGAGGGAAGGAGTTAAATATTCCCTTTTATTTCCTGCACGTCTCCGGATTACACACAATAACACCCAGCGCATGTTTACATCTGCGGACGAAGCTAAACAGTTCGTTTCAACGCTACCTGGGTGATCAGTTGTTATCGATAAAAATGACTTTCTGTAATCTAGGACATAATTCTGCTCCATTTTCTCTTTTCCTTATTGTTTCTCTGACGAGTATTGTTCTATTTTATGTACGCGCGTGCGTGTGTGTGTGAGCGCTAGTTTGGAGGTGTACGTGAGTGCGTGTGTGCGTGTATATAACTGGCTATTTCTAGATCTACCTCCACTGTTATTAGTCTTTGGTGTTTTTTTCCTTGCATCGCAGGCCAGGACACTTTACATATTTAATTACGGTTACTTGTACATTTGTTTTTATATGTAAATATTTTTGCTCCGTGGGATCCCTTGTGGGGTTCATGTTGTGTTATCGGAAACACGTAACTTGGGAACTATGCTCATTATTGAGCATTTGCACTCTCCCTCATGTTCTGTTTAGAGGGAAGTGCTGGGGTTCATTTTGGGTGGGTTGTTTTTTGAGTCTGCTGTGGGTTTCAAATTTTATTTATTTATTTATTTATTTTCTTTTTGTTGTTCCTACACCCCCCTCCCCACTCCCACCTCAGCTGGCACAGTCTATTATTACATATTGCTTTTCAAATTTACAATTCTCTGAATGAATAATTCCAAAATTGTACCCGAAACAAACCTAAACTTTTTGACGTGGAATGTTAGAGTAAATAACTCAATTAAACGTTCTAAAATTCTTGCTCACCTTAAGCGTTTAAATGCCGACTCCCCGTGATACAACAGTGACATCATACCTGCTTGTTCCCTGAGGATCCCTCTGTTCAATCATAGTGCTGATAAGGCGTTCTGCTAAACTTCTTATACATGGAATACAACAACATCCACAAGTAATTATTTCAGCCAAAAATACTGCAACTGAAGTGAGAGCCGACATGATCAGAGCTTTATACTTTCCAAAATGTTTGTCCAGCCATCCTGTAATTGGGTTTTCTGTTCCCAAGGCCTAAAGTTCCTTCCCTTAGATTGAAATGGTAAATGTAGTACAGTTACCCTTTGTATTCCCCTTAGTTAGACTAATCATACAACCATAGCCTATGAGATCTTCCTCTGGAAATATTGAACCCGGTAATACCATCAATTTCGGTCGGGCCATTGCACATGCTACGCAGTTCTCTATACCTGTCTCAATTGCCTGACCCGCGATCCACTTTATCCCACGTTATCGCCTGAAAAGCTTGTACTTAATTCTAAAATTTGCTAGGGAGACCATTTAGTATAATCCGATCCGCAGATGCCTTGTAAGCCAGGTTCTGTTATGTTTATTATGAGTGGTAATAAACAACTGCTTAATATTGTTGCCATGATGAACAACAAGGGATGGCAGCTGTCCCACCTTCAAAGCAGCGGTTATCATTAATAGGATCCCAACATAGATACATATCCGATCCCCTATACGTAGCGTCCTCCCCCTGACATTTAATAACGCTGCAGACATCAAATGTCCATGCAGTGGTCTCTCCCAGAACATGTTAACGCTTTTTTTTTACCCTCGTGCTGTTGTGGTTTTGTGGTCTATGTGTTAACAGCAGCAGTATTATCACACCTTCTACTGATACCACGGCCGCACAATATCTTAGCCATTTAGGTTTCCACCATACGTCGGTCCTAACAGTCTCAGTGGACTCATTATCCTATTTCTAATTCGTGGGTGACCAATAGTTTTTCTTGACACCTTCGTGCTTGAAGGGCGGGTATACCCAATCAGCCCTTCGCCCAACCCAGTGAACTATTTTGGTCACCCCCTTTTTATTTACTCTAATTTAAAGTGTAAAGTTCCCGGTGGGTATCGTCTATTGTTATCACAAGCGAATTTGATTCTAACCCCGAAACCCCTTATACTTGGTTCTCCGTCTGGCGCTACGGCAAAACAAAAACCCAAGACCCAATCCAATCTAAATTACTGCTTTGTTACTACATTACTTTGATACTTAGTTTTAAATCTTTATTTAACTTCCTGCCTAATGTTGTACTGCGATTGCAACACTATAGGATGCTGGAACCTCTTATCTTTTAAGTGAAAAGAGAGGGTGTCTGTATCATGTATGCTCTCAACCTCATACTCCTACACTCCTTTTAACCTCATGACAAGCACAGTTTAATACAATAGAAATAAAGAATAATAAAAGCAAAGCATCTATACTGTGGGCAGTCCCCTGTTGAACAATTTAACTTTAAAAAAAAAAATTTTTAACAATGCCAAAGGCCAAACAAAATATAAATGTTGGTCACACTCCACACAACACCTGTACCGGTATTAAGAAAAGAAGAGCACCCAACTCAAGACCTCTTTTATTAAAATGCAAGTGGCCCACGAAGTATGTTCTGTTTTTTTCTTCGCCGACCCCAACTTCCGTTCCTTTTCCCTCGTTGGGGGCAAGGTGGACTTTACCTTGAAGAGCCTCTGGTGCTTCACTTAAGGTGGTATTGTGACCCTATTGTGAGCTCCGTATCTCTGCGCGCTCCAGCAGTGGTTCTGACGCTCAGCACTGGCTGAGATGGTACCACGTCTCTCCTCTGCCTCTCAGTCGGACGGCATGTGACGTCCTCTCGACGACTTCGAATGGACCGGTCCACCTGGGCTCCAAGCACTTCCTTTTGATGACCTTCAGCAGGACCCACTTGGTGACGGGTAGATCTACTCGTGGCTTCGGTTCTGACTCCTCGTGTGGGTCTGGTTGTGGGACTGGTGCTGGCTCCTCTCCTCGTACCTGAACAGAATAAGCTTCACAGATTGCGTTTTAGTGCATTATACCGTTGTTGTACAACCTTGTGGTTTTCCTGTCGGACGTCGCAAGCGCATTGGGGCCCCCATAAAACTTCTTCCTGTCTTGAGCTCAAACGGAGTGAATTCTGTAACAACATTCACAAACACATACATTTGTGCACATACCTTTACCTTTATCCTTTGTTACCATTTATAATTCCAATTTAGCCTGAGATAGAGAATGATAAGCCAACCTGTATTTGCGTCTCAAACCCAAATTTTGTTTGAAACCCTTGCTAATGAAATGCTTCCCATAATCTAAGCGCCCTAATTTAGTAAAACTATGATGCAGTATCCAGTAATTTATCAACCTTTTGCAGACCGACTTGGAGTCCTCTGGTTTGGTGGGAAATACTTCTACCCAACATAAGAATTTGACCACGACTACTAACAAATACCTTAGTCCCCGTATGGTATTAACATGTCAGTGTAGTCAGTCTGGATCTCCTGGCTCCTTTTGCCCAGGAAACTTGCCTAGACCTGGTCTTAAAATACAAGTTATGTGCATTACAAATATTCACATTTTCAGTCCAGTCTGCTATTAAGTCAGTTAAGTATGGGTGCGACCAGTAACACATTGTCCTTCATTTTTGCTGTCCCGTGTGCTTCAGATAACACTGATTAAATCAATCGACTTGGTAAAACGGTCTCCCATTAGGTCCTTTCCAAACCTCCTTACCCCATTTACCACCTTTATTGAACCACAACATTTTTCCTGTAGTTTACGTAACTCTGAATCCTATGGCAGAGGAGACCACTGTCCTCTGCCCTGCAAACCATCTGATAGGCTCCTGTAACATATCCTGCCTCTTTTTAGCGGCCACGTCCGCAGCTGCATTAACTCTGTATTAAACTGCCCCCTTTTGATAACTTGAACATTTAATGATAGCAACTCTTACCAATAGTGACACCTTTTACATCATAATATTTAATGGGTTTTCCTCCTGAAGTGGTATAACCTACTCTCTTCATACCAAGTTCTACATGAACCACTCCTACCACGTACGCAGAGTGTGTACAGATGTTAACTTTCTTGCCTTCCACCCACCTTAGTGCTGCAATAACAGCCAAAATCTCAGCCCTCTGTGCTGATTGTACTACCCAGTTTTACCTGAATGTGCTACCAAGAACTCGTCTCCCTGAGCTTCCATTACCACCACAAATCCTGATTCAACACCACCATCTCAACTCCTGAACCCGCGCCTGTCTGTCTACATGTTCTCTACCCCAGGAATTGGTTCAATTTAGCTGCATATGCCACCTCAGTTACACACTCATGTGCCGGACCCGACCCTTCAACATACCATATTAATTCCTTCAAGTGAAAACATTAAGTTTGGGACCATCAAAACCTTCTGTATGTGTTAACATTTGTAAATTTACATAAGCCATAACGCTGTGACTTGTTAGAATATATAATGAATGTCTTGTGATTACGTGTGCCGTTTTATTTATCTATTTATTTAAACAAGTTTTGCTGTCTAACAGCCCCCCCCCCCTTTTCTGAAACACAAAAGGGTGTTTCAGAAACATCTAAGGTAATCTGCCTGTGTCTCAAACGTAGCTGGTGGGTGTGAGATAAGGCCAACGTCATGAGGTCCCTCTGACCACAGAGAAGCTGGTATCTGATCTAAAATTAAATTAGGGTCAAGATGATCACAGCATTCTCTCCCATGGAATCTGCTCAACATATCACATTAGAGTAACTTTGACAAATGACATTGTTTTAATAAACCAAGTATTACAAGACTTAGCATAGCTCACACATAGAATGTTAGTTATTACCCAATCCTTAGCTATAGTGGCTCTCCTAATCATACTAGTGTCGCTAAGCAGGTGTCAGCCTCACAGGGACCACCACACCCTCAGGTGTCACCAATATGCTCCTGGTTGCAATCTCGCATAGCTGATACTGTAGCTATTCCTCAAATTCCTCCCCATATACTAGATCCCGTATTGGGTCATAAAACAAAGGAACATGCAGTGGGTCGGGTGGCAGGACGCAGGGACCAATAAGAGTAACCCACAGCTTCCAGGCCATGAACACAGAGTGGACGCCCCTCGCAGTGCAGGAATCTGGCTCCAGAAGATGTGAACTGTGGGAGGCCATTCCGTGGAGATCACCAGTCCTAGAGGGCTACATAACACAGTAGCTCCTAGTTCAAAAAATGTCTCTTCCGCAGAGGTTATCAGGTGCAGTCTCTGATATGAGGAACTGGCGACATTGGGACAGTTTTATGCAGACTTTGATATTCTGTATAACAGTCACAGAATCAGCATCAGGTAAAACGCAGTTGATTGCTAAATGAGTTGCTCCTTTGTGTCAACCAGAAATGACAACCTTTGAGTACAGACAGTGAGGGACAGCATGGGGTCTGTCGCAGCTTTGCTGTCAGAGTTCTCATCTGGGCCCCATCATGCCCACTGGTTAACTCCACACTCTCCAAGGGGAACAACCCTGAGGCCACCGAAGGGTTTGGTGCTGGTACATACGGACTTCTGGACCTCCCTTGTCCAATGGCGTTCTGAGGACACTCCCTCGACCAGTGACACTCCTGCCCACAAAGAAACATCCACCCAACATGCCACGACCATAGTTGCCAGGACAACCCTGACCACCCCTGCCCCCTGCCTAACCCCTCCCTCTTAAACTTGAGTTAAATCTCATTGGTGGGTACTCCCACCCCTGTTGCAGATAGGGAACATATTGAGGAGTCTGGGGCGGGCCCCTGTACGCGTACACTGCTTGCGTACACACTTTTCTAAACCAGTTAAGGTGTGAGCGTTGGGACCCTGGGTGTATACCAGTTTGGGACACCCAGATGTATGCTGCTTGGCTCAGATAACTTGTGGGAGTTGACTTATCCAACCATGTGACTAGAAATGGCGGATGTAACAAATCCAGACTGCTAAAAACGTATACGGAAGGGAACATATCAATAACCTAAACCAAAGACAAAACTTCTAGACAGGCTGATGCAAAACTAATAATGCATGAACATCTATCATACTTTCAGTACTAACCAGACATCAAAACAAACTAAGAACAGGGGGCTATTTAAACCAGTAAAAATCCAATACCGGCAAAGCTTCTAAACATTTACCTAAACAAACTTATGACCTAAATGACAAAAATAACTGGGGAAAATACTCAAGATCACAAGCACAATAACCCACGATCAGAACATAGAAAACCAAGAAATAATAACTAAAACTAATGATATATAACCTAGAAACAGCTGAGACTGCAAATGAAGGCAGGTGTGACAGACAGGAGGGTGCGGAGCCAAGCGTGACAGTGCAACAACGTACTACCAGACCTCTAAAGTCTCCCAAGGCCAAGATCTTTCCTCGGACACATCTACCTCACTTAGCTTACCCCGGTGTGTGCACTATCTATAACTAACTCCACCCAAGTCCCTTCTAACACTTTACCCCACAGCCTGAGCTCCCTTTTTCTAGCCTTAAATATTAATATCTACTATTAATAGGTATGATGACAAAATTTTCAAACAGCCCCAAGCTTTACAAGAATCACATATCTAGACAGAGCTGAAATATACCTTTAAAATGATACCTGGATTTTGAAAATTGGTTGAGAATTGATAAAGTTATGATATTTATAATATCATGTATCACATTAAAATATAATACATTAATTACAATAGAAGTCGTGTGACTGAAATTCGCATAATCTAATTTTAATTAATCATAATTAATTAATCATAATCATAATCTAATTCGAAGTGATGTTAACTATATTACCATTTAACAAGTTATATCAGAAAACAATGAGATTAAACTACACAACACTGGTATCAGTACCGATTTCAAGAAAACACTGTGGGAACGAGTTAAACCGAGACGCCGCTTTTAGCCTAAAGTTGCGCTACCGTGACGTTCGATACACCAATGTCAATCATGACTACTTATTTTCCGCGGTCTAGTAAAATACTTTCGCCTGCACGGATTTCGATTAAATTTGGTCAGTATTGAGATAAAAGCTGTATTTTTAGGTCCACATATATTTCGATGGTGTCCGGAGCGTTGATGAAGAAAACAGACCGCTTGAAAACAACAAAGTATCTTATCGCTGGTCTCCCGACCTGAAATCGCCTCAGAGTACACTATTAGCAGTGCCTGATGATTGGCTGGGTTGTGCTTAACGAAGTCACAGTATTATTCAGGAAAAAACACACACCTGCTAGGCGGTGAGGAGTGATGTTATATGACACCCTTACAAAAGTACAACGTAGTTTGGAACACATTACTGAGCCAGAATTTTTCGCATCGAACGTTGGTTCGTCAGCATACCTACTATTAAGGGCGCGTCATCGGTTTTATTTATTTGTACGGTTCCTGCTTTTACATTAATTACTGGATAAATCCCTTTTTACCTTGTTGTGATTTTCATCTTAATCCCTTCATAGTTTGTTTACATTACAGTATTGAATCAACAATTGCAAAATAATTTGGAACTTTTTTCTTTTCATCTAATGACTGACAGTTTGACCGTGCCGGCACAACAATAGTGGTAAAGCAGAACCTGTTAAAACAAATCTGCAAAATTTGAATTGTAACTAAATTGTGGTGAACTGACAGTACTTGGATGATTCTAAATTAAATCCAGTCTTGTCTAAAAAGGTAAAAGTATATGTAACTATGGAAATGGGTTAGAGTCCCATTGGAAAAGGGTTTTAAGTCCCTACCGGCAAAATAAAAGCTAACAAGTTTTTGTGTAATAATTAAAACTAACAAGTTTTTATTTAAGGTTTATTCCGTGGTGTGGCGGCCGATCCGTTCTTTTGACGAGAGGAACGAGACCTACGCAAGTTCGAGTCTTGCGAGCTGGGTATTGATATTAACCTTTGGATCTTGAGGAGTCCATAAATTAATATTATTTCGATAAAGCAAAAAGCCGGATAATGCACCTGAATTGATTGAGGATGGTAAAACCTCACGGTGTCAGAACGGAACTCTCGTTCTATATTTAGAACTTCTGGGTGAGTATCTGTTTTTATCAACGTATGTAACTGGTGAGGAAAATGCAAGTTTTATAAATGGTTTTAAGTAGAATTAATGTTGGTTTTAAGGGTATGGAATACCTTAGTGGAACAGATGAGTGTGACTAGTAAAGTGATTTATACTATTGAAGAATATCATAAGCAGTGTGATATTTGAAGGGCTGGCTGTTATGTGACAGTATGGGTGACCAACACAGAATCGTGTGTCCTCAGATGTAATTAATTATAAAACATTTAGAGTCTCGTATGTCATATGTGACCCATCCCTCATTCGTATTTAATTTATTCAGGTTTCCCCTTTGGTTTGGTCCTGCATATATTTAGTATCAGCTGTACCTTGTGTCTTTGGCGATTACGTTGAGTAGGCCTATTCATTTGCATAGTAAGTAAGGCTTGCTGTGGGTCATTTTGTATAATTGAGCCTATTATATCTGTTTCTGTTCCATGCATTGTTTGCATATTGTATATAAGTTCTCCTTGTGTCTGGTCGGTAAAGCTTAGTGATCGTGCGTGGATATTTTCTCGTCCTGAGATTACTTGTGTTTTACTTCCGAGTTAGATTTCTCAATTTCGCACCCTCCCCTAGTCTCAGACTATACTTTGTGGGTTCATATATTGTCATTGTTTGAGTGTTGAATATGTTTCAGGCCAACCCATAGTCTAAAACTATACTTTAGGGATCATAAACCAAGTTCGGTTGTTATAAGTTAGTGTGTCGCTTATTGTGTTGAATAAGTTGGGTTCGCTATGCTGACTGTCTTTTTTATACTTTAAATGGTTGCTGGGTTTGTCCTGTTAATGACAGTTGTTTCTCTGTATCCCATATACATATTGGCTATAAGTCATCGGTTAAATTTCTTCCTTCGTTGTTTAACAAATAGCGTAGTATGTGCTTTGTCTGAGGTGTTCTAGTTTTGATTGTAAGTGGGTGTATTTAATTTCCTCATCATTTCTTATATCTTAACGCTAGGTTATGTCATTTAGTATTGAAATCAGGATTGTTTGTACACAGTATGGGTTTTGTCCCTCCTCTGTATTTAGTAACTAAGTAATCAATCTTAGTTGAACGTCTAGAGAAATGCCTCAGCGCGTGCACCTATTGCGTAGGGACAGTGTGCCTAGACAAGCAGACGAGCAAGCAAAAAGTTAAATTTCATTCGTGTATTTGCCTCCGCCTCTTAACCAAGAATTGTTACATCGCCGCAAAATAGACCAACTGGCTAAAGTGCACACGTTTAACTCGCAAAATTATCAAACGCTGAGAAGATTTAGCTCTGTGACACATGTACAAATACTGTTTGCTGGGGGTTGTTCATAACCAACTAGATTGAGCGGGGTCTACACAGCAGATATTCAGGAAGATACACCACCACCGTATGAGTTAAACTCGGTAATGCCCACTAACTAAGTTATCCAGGAATTAATGTAAAAACAGGAATCGTACAAATAGATAAAATAGATCAAACGCATGAGTTACCCTTGACACTGGATAGTAATACTTAAGGTTAAAAAAGGGAACTCATGCCATGGAGTGAAGTGCAAACTGCGTTTTAAAAGAGACTTGGATGGAGTAGTTATAAATAGCACACACACACCGGGGTAAGTGAAGCGAGTGTGTGAGGTGGAAATGTCAGTGAAACGGTGAGGTATTTGGATAGCTAAAACTGGACAAGCTGACAGCAGCTAGAGAGCTTGGCTCTGGGATACTTAGAGGAGTGGTGGTAATTATAATAATAATAATAAAAATAAATACTTGAAATCGTTTATACTGAGGGCCTTAAAAAGATAATCTAGGAAAGTAGCTTTTTGAATAATAATCAAGGTTTCTATGTTTTTCTAATGTTGGAATAGGTCTGTATGTTGTCAGTTTAATATGAGAAACCTGATGCCAGGTAAAGTGACTAGGAAATGTTAAATAATAATAATACTTTGTATTGGTTATAGCACCTTTCAAACATACATGCAACTCAGTGTTTTATAGAATAGACAAAAAAGAGAAATGTTAAAAGAAATTAAAGATAAAAGAAATCAAACATAATAAAATAATGTAATAGAGTAACAAATTATAAGATAATATTGCAATAAAGAAAGTAAGATGGCAATTAGAACAGAGTTGGAGTTTCTTAATTTTAAAAAAGCAGATCTAAACAGGAAGATGGTGAAACTCTTCTTGAAGCTGTGCAGAGATAAAATGTCTCTGAGCAAGCTGTTGCACTCTAAAAGATCTCAGAGCACAGGGGATCCGCCCCAGAGACCTCAATATGTCCCCTAAGTGTATTATTTTATGCAGTAGTATTAACAGTATGGGTTTAACCTAAATTTTAGAAGAAGGGGTTTTGGGAAGGGGCAAGGAAGGTCACAGTGATCCTGGCAACTTCGTTGTGGCAGGAGGGGTGGATGTTCTCTTTCTGTTCAGGAGAGTCATTGGGCGAAAGAGAGTCCCCACAGAACCGTAGGATGGAGGAGGGCCAGAGGTCAGAGGTCCAGCACCAAACCCTTCTGCAGTACCAGGGCAATGGCGGGGCCCTGATGAGAACTCGGACAGCAAAGCTACGGCAAACCCTATGTTGTCCCTCACTGGCGGTACTCAAAGACTATCATTTCTGGCTAGAGAATATCAAAGTCTGCACAGAACTGTTCTAATGACTGTACAATGTGGCCAGCAGACCACTAAACACAGGTTCCTGAGATCAAAGACTGCACCTGTTAACCTGTGGAAGAGACATTACAAATGCACTGTTTACAGACAGCAGACACCTGATGTACCTGAAGTCCACAGACTGGCCTCCACGGTTGCTATCTACAGGGGTTTCCTGAAGCCTCACTCATGAGCCGCGAGGGGCGTCCACTCCCAGTTCATTTCTTGGAAGCCAGATCACTTTGATTGAACCTTTGTCCCGCCACCCGACCCAGTTTGTTATTTTGTCTTATGACATAGGAGGGGATCCAATTCATGGGAAGAATTTGAAGAACAGCTACAGGATCAAATAAACTAGATTACTGGGGCCTGAGGGGCGGCAACCCTGCAAAGCTGAGACATGCGCAACAGTGCTGGTAGATAATGGGAGATTCAGCCACTTCACACATCTAATTATCTTCACACCCTGGTCACATGGGTAAGGAGTAGGTAAGCATGATAAGGAAAACCAGTACAACAAGGCATCGGGTAACAACCAACTTTCTGAGTGTGAGCTAATTTAAATCTTGTAATAACTAGTGTATTAAAATAACTTCATGACTAGTATTTTTCATCACAAAGAAAGACTTATTTTAAATTTAATTTATTAAAGTTTGATTTGATTTATTAAACTAAAACAGATATTGGCATAGGCTGTGGACTTAGCAAATTACTGATTAAAACTTATTACTCTTTTTAGAAGTTTCTGAAATACATTCCTGAATGATATTTCAGTAAAGGGGGAGATACACCTGTTAGACAACACCATGCACACAGCATAAATCAGAGGTTGTACGTACAGAGTGACAAGATAACAAAAGGGGGTAAGCTTAAAGACAGAGGCAAATAGGAGCACATTAGATGGTTTGCAAGGCAGACCACAGGACCTAGAGCTATGTAAAGTACAGGAAAATTGACCCCAGAGAAAAAATTTAAGAAATAAGAGTACTTAAATAAAATGTTTATTATTAAATAAATATGGTAAGAAATAAGGAAGTCTGGAAAGGACCAAATGGCAAACTAATTTTACAGAATCTATTGATCAAACCAGTGTTAACTGAGGCACACAGGGTAGCATGTGGGTAGAAATAAATTAAGAAAAATGTTGGTTAAATGATGGCACCTATACTGACGTAATAGCAGACTGGACACAGTAATGTGACATTTGGAATGTGCATGACAGCTGTCATGCTTTAAGGAAAGGTCTGAGCGGGCTCCCTGGACCAAAGGAGCTAAGATAGGATATGATAATTCTTTGTTAATCACTCAGTGGGGAAATTTGCATTGTTACAGCAGCAGAGAATTGTGTAAGGAAATACACATATGTAAGACTATGTACAAATGCAATGAAAATAGGAGATGAAGTTCAGATTGACTACATGGGTATGGTAATACCAATATGAGGACTAAGGTATTTGTTAGTGACTGAGGATAAATTCTCAGGTTGGGTAGAAGCATTTCCACCAAGGCAGAGGACTCTAGGTCAGTCTGCAGAATGTTGATAAAAATTACTGGATACTGCACCATTGTTTACTAAATTAAGTATGCTCAGATAATGGGATGCACTTTACTAGCTAGGAGTTAAAATTTGTGGAACAAAATTTGAGTGTAAGACACAAATGTGGGTTGGTTTATCATTCTCAATCTCAGGCTAAAATGGAGATTATAAATGGTAAGTATAATGGTAAAGGTAAAGGTATGTGCACAAAGGTATTTATATGGTTGGCCAGAAGATCTTCAGTGAATTTTGTTGCAGGATTCACTTCGTTTGAGCTCATGACAGTGAAAAGTTTTCGGGGGTCCCCCAATGCGCTTGCGAAACCTGACAGGTACACTCGGGGTCGTACAAGGAAGGTTACAGTGAACTAAAAAAGTAATTTGTGAAGCTTATTCTGTCCAGGTACAAGGAGAGGAGTCAGAACCAACGGACCTGTCACCAAATGGGTCCTGCTTAAGGTCATCAAAAGAAAGTGGTCAGAGCCCAGGTGGACCAGTCCATTCAAGGCCACTAAAGAGAACATCACACTCTGTCAGATTGAAGGGCAAAGGAGAAACGTGGTACCACCTCAGCCGGTGCTGGGCATCAGAACCACCCATCCAACGCGCCGAGATACGGAGCTCTCAATCCATGGGTCAGAATAATTTACCCGAGAGCGGAGGTTCAACAATCAGGTAGTCCACCCTGACCTCCTTCGCGGGATAAGAAGATAATCTTGCCTCCAACAGGGCAGAAGAATAGATGATGCTGCAGTAAAAGTTTTGTGATGTATTTGGATGTTCAGTAATATTGTCTAATGTTGTTTTACAGGACTTGTGTAACATTATTTGTCTATATGTTTTTGTATTATCATTGAAAGTAGTAGCATTGTGATTGTTAGTATTTAACAACATGTTAAAGGACTTTACAGGGGACTGCCCCCTGTGCATATGGATACATGGTGGGTCAAGGCCAATGTTGTTGTAATAGTAGCTGCATAACTGGGATCCCTTGGAGAGTTTCACATAAAGCTTTAGGAGGTGATAATCATACTACTGGCCGGCTGGGACGGCCATTTAGCAATAATAAAGTTCAAAGGTAAGCATTATTTTTCAGAGAGATGCACATCCTACCAAGGACCTAGTTATTCTATCAATAGAATTGGGATTTTTCATCTGGAGTACTGGCATGTCTCTAGTACAGGTCGTGTACCGTATATCTAGTAATAGGAGTGGGCCAAGCGGGGTTAAGACCCCCTAGGCCTAATTAGGATAAACATGGCATGGTTTAGACCTGCCCCAACACTGGGACCATCACTAGACAATACGTCAGGAATTAAGATATAAGGCATTCATGGATCAGATTATACTAAATGGAAGTGACAGTAGGTAATTGAATTATGGTCATATTATGTCTGTGTTAACTTATGAGAGAATGCTTTTGACTTATGATTACAGGTGAATGTTTTATTCCAATGTAGAAGAAGCTTAGTGGGAAGCTTAATCAGCAGTAAGATTGAGAAGCAGGAAGCACAAAGATGTTTGGGTATGATGTCATAGTTGGAGTCAGAAGATGAAAAGGTAGTTTTGGATTAACTTAAAGTTTGATCTATTTTGAGATCAAAAAGGGGGAATTGTTGTGATTTTCATCTTAATCCCTTCATAGTTTGTTTACATTACAGTATTGAATCAACAGCTTATCATAATTTATATATTTTGAATAGTCAAAGTATTAATCAAATCTCTAATATTAATCACTATATGTTTTGCTTACATTATATTATTGATCAAGTTGTTTGTTAGTAAGAATGTCGGTGTAAGCGCTTGTGTGCCTTCCAATACTCTGCGTTTGCAGTAGGCTAAAAATGGGATGTGTAAGAGAAGGCTCACTGTGGCCTTATGTGGTAAGGCCAGGTAGTAAGACCTTGCTTCCAGAATAGAGACAGCTGTAGGTTGAACTATGGAATGTGCAGTTCCTATGTTTAGGAAGGAAAGCATATATAATGGTGAAGAGAGCAGACAGCTTCAGAGCTGCACATGGGGTGACATGATTAGGTAATGTGAGCTCTCCAGAGATCTCTGTATTAATTAATAGGCCTATGTGTATTTTTTAATAAAAGGCTAAAGACAAGACTGGTAATGTTTTCTTTTGCAATCAACGAACACGCTGCGCTAAGGTAAGAAAAGGTAAAAGCGCAACAACCTCTTGCTGCACGTTAATGGGTGTTAACGAGTTTGGCTCATACAGTGGTGTATTTTCCTGACTATCTGCTGTGTGCACCCCTGGTTGTGGACAACCCCCAGCAAACAGTGTTTGCACATGTGTCACAGAGCTAAATCTTTTCAGCGTTTGATGATTTTGCGTGTTAAACGTGCACACTTTTAACCAGTCCGTTCTATTTTGCAGCGATGTAACGATTCTCGGTTAGGGGTGGAGGCAAATACACTAGCGAATGAAATTTATGAAATGCCCACGAAAGATCACCAAGTTTACCGACCAGACACAAGGAGAACTCACACACAATATACAAACAATGTGTGGAACAGAAACGAATGTAACAGGCTCAATTATACAAAATGACCCAGACCGGGCCTTACTCAAAATGAAGAGAAATACCAAAGACACAATGAACAGCTAATTCTAAATATATGCGAGACCAAACCAAAGGGGAAAATTGAATAAATTAAATACAAAGGAGGGAGGAGTCACCGGTGACAGACGAAATTCTAACATTTTATAGTCAATTACATCAACTACACACGGTCCTGCCTTGGTCACTCATACTTTTAACGTCACATAACAGTAATTGTATGAATTACTTTACAAGTCCTAGTCAAGTTTTCCACTCACATGAACCAACCATTTTACCTCAAACTATTTGCATACATTTCGTATTTCCTCACCAGCCAAGTTGATAAAAAACCAGTACTCACCAGAAGTAGCCTTCAACCATAGTTACCAGACACCGTAAGGTTGCATCACCCTCAATCAATTCAGGATCCTGTCCGAATATTGGTGATTCAGGGCTACCCCAGGGCTCCGGGACACCAACGACCCAGCTACCACGGGACGCCACCCGCGGTTTACCGTCGCCTCGTCAGAAAAACGGGGGGGGTTTGCCACACCCGGGAAAACAAAAATCACTTGTCAGTACAAATATACTTTACGCGATTTACCTTATTTTATTCCTTATTCCTTTTAAACCATACTGTCAGACCTGGAGTCACTACCTCCGTCCGCCACCAGAGGTCACAATCACCGGAATTTTAGTAATCAGCTGTTTTCTGTCAAAGTTGATTGAACCCAGTACTAAAGCCCGTCCTCCCCAGCCCTACCTCGCGAAGTATTGCCATCTCTTTATGAGTCTCTACTGAGCGTATTCCTAGTGAATTCTCTGATTGTCTTTTTGGTACTTGATCTTGCTCTGGTTTTGTCTTCTGCCCCTGTCTAGCCCTCCGGTACTTCTGCCTGATCTCACCCGTGTCCTCGGACCTGGCTGCTGGCGTCCTGTCTTCCCGTGGCCTGTGTCTCTCTTCGCTATTCCCCTTTTGGTGTATTTTTGTCCTCCTTGAATTAAAGGAATTCTGCCTGCATACTCTGCTCATGGATCCTCATTCACAGCCTGATCACCAGGCATTACAGAATACTTCGCGTCCCTGGATCCAGCAGACCCACCTGATCTCTATACTGCCCTCTTATCACAAGGTACTCTTCTCGGAACACACGAGCAACATCTCAACCATCTGGAGAGGACCGTACAGGACTTGACGCAGGTAGTCCAAGGTATAGCCGCAGCGAACCAACCCTTCCAGGTAGCTCCACCCACGGATACCCAACCCACCTCAGCTGTGAGATTGGCGATTCCAGAGAAATATGACGGTTCACCGGGGCTATGCAAAGGTTTTTTGTTGCAATGTTCGCTATATTTCAGTCTTCTAAAGCATGCTTTCCCTACAGATCTATCAAAAGTAGCCTTTGTGATCACATTACTCACCGGTAAGGCTTTGAGCTGGGCCACGGAACTTTGGACATCGAACTCCCCAGTACGAAATTCCTACTCCGCTTTCGAGGAGCATTTTAAAGAAGTCTTTCATACCTCCACAGGAGAGGACGCTGGCGAACAACTGCTCCGCCTCAAGCAAGGTAACCGACCAGCAGCCGAACATGCTCTCCAGTTCCGTACCCTGGCTGCTTCTAGCGGATGGAATGAACAAGCGCTTCTCACGGTGTATCGCCGGAGTTTGAGCGATGTTTTGAGAGCTGAGATGGCATGTAAGGGGGAGGCCATGTCCCTGAACGACCTCATTCAACTCTCCATACGTCTGGATAACCTAGTCCGCTCCCGTCGAAAGACCCATTCCATTCCAGTCGAGTCACCAGCAACCAGCCACCCGGCCGGTGGCGAACCTATGGAGTTAGGGGGAACTCGGTTGTCTAGCGGAGAGCGTCAGCGACGTTTTCGGGAGGGACTCTGTATCTACTGCGGTCAGAAGGGCCACTACAGAGATACCTGCAGCTTTCTGGCCAATCGCGGAAAGCTTCCGGTATGTAACCTCACTACTCCACCTATCAACACCCGTAAATTCACCTTGTCCGTTGAATTATCCTGGTCTGCTGCCTCGTGTTTCGTCCCCGCACTAGTTGATTCAGGAGCAGTGGGGGAATTTTATAGATCGGTCATTCGTGGATAAGCTGTCCATTCCTGTTCGCCCCTGTGCGTTTACGTTTGGCATACATGGAATAGATGGGCAACCCCTCGGGACAGGCAGTGTTAGTGAACTCACCATCCCTGTTCCTTCGTGTGGGAATACTCCATTCCGAATTACTGCCCTTTTTCATCATAGACTCCCCTAAACACCCCTTAATTTTGGGTTACCCCTGGCTGGCTAAGCATGATCCGGTGTTATCTTGGTCCACCGGCGAGCTCATTAAATGGAGCCATTATTGCCTGTCACATTGTATGGCCACCGTTTGCGCTTCCACCACTGTTGAAAGTCCAAACGTAAGCACATCTAGCCACATTCCTCCTGACTATGCTATGTTCGCTGATGTGTTTAGCAAATCTCGAGCTTCTGCCCTACCACCCCACCGACCTTGGGATTGCAGTATAGAGCTATTCCCTGGCACCGTACCTCCAAAGAGTAGAATATACCCCTTGTCCATTCCCGAGTCAAAGGCTATGGAGGACTACATAGAAGAGGCGCTTAAGCTGGGCTACATCAGGCCGTCTACCTCCCCAGCGGCAGCGGGGTTTTTTTTGTGGAAAAGAAGGATGGAGGTCTTCGCCCCTGTATCGATTATCGCGGCCTGAACAGCATAACTGTAAAAAATAATCACCCTCTCCCCCTAGTGCCCTCCGCGCTAGAGCAGCTACGACAGGCTCGCGTTTTTACTAAGCTGGATCTTCGAAGCGCGTACAATTTAATTAGAATTCGCGAGGGAGACGAGTGGAAGACAGCTTTTGTTACTAACTGTGGCCACTACGAATATTTGGTCATGCCTTATGGATTGGCAAATGCACCGTCAGTGTTTCAAGCCTTTGTTAACGAGGTATTCAGAGATCTGCTGCACAGATGTGTGATTGTTTACATTGATGATATTTTGATTTATTCCACTGACATTAACGAACATGTTCACCATGTCCAGGAGGTGTTACGCAGGTTGCGCAAGCACCGCCTCTTCGTCAAGCTAGAGAAGTGCGAATTTCACAGAGAATCCATAAAGTTCCTGGGTTATAATATCACCCCCCTAGGCATCTCCATGGATGACACGAAGGTAATGGCCATCACGAATTGGGCCACACCCCGTACGGTGAAGGAGCTTCAGCGGTTTCTAGGCTTTGCCAATTTCTACCGTCGTTTTATACGTGGGTATAGTACGGTTGCTGCACCTCTCACATCATTACTGAGGGGAAAACCACGGAGTTTGAGTTGGACGGCGGAGGCTACAGAGGCTTTTTCCACCTTAAAAAGGCGATTCACGTCAGCTCCCATCCTAAAACATCCTGACCCACACCTCCCATTCGTTCTGGAAGTGGACGCATCAGCAACCGGTATGGGCGCAATCCTGTCACAACGACACGGTAATCCCTCCGAGTTATTTCCATGTGCTTTCTTTTCCCGTAAGCTCTCTGCCGCGGAAAGGAACTACGATGTGGGCAATAGAGAACTACTTGCCATTAAGTCGGCGTTAGAGGAGTGGCGTCACTGGTTGGAGGGCGCACGTCATCCCTTCCTAATAATCACCGACCACAAAAATTTAGAGTATATATGGGCAGCACGTCGCTTGAATGCACGACAAGCTAGATGGGCATTGTTTTTTACCCGGTTTAACTACAATCTTACTTTTCGCCCAGGTTCTAAGAATACGAAAGCAGACGCTCTTTCACGACAGTACGATGAGCCGGAGGGTGAGATCCCGGAGGAGGCGGAACCCATTATTCCCCCCTCGGTAATCGTCGCTCCTATTCGTTGGGACGTGGACACGCGCATTCGTCACACACACAACCTAGACCCACCTCCTAGCAATTGTCCGACAGGTAAAACTTATGTGACACTAAGCTTATGGCCTGAGTTAATTCAGGAAATCCACTCCTCACCGAGCTCTGGTCATCCAGGCATCCAACGTACGGTAACGTTAGTACAAGTGCGATATTGGTGGCCGCACATGTCTAGAGATATTGCGGATTATGTCAGTGCCTGTGAGGTCTGCGCACGAAGCAAAACTCCCCGACAACTCCCAGCCGGTCTTCTAGAACCCCTCCCTGTGCCTAAGCGCCCCTGGTCACACTTCGCTGTGGATTTTATTACAGATCTGCCTTCATCTCGAGGTAATACCTGTATTTTGGTAGCCATAGACCGATTCTCAAAGGCCTGCCGTTTAGTTCCATTACCTAAACTCCCTTCAGCTATGGAAACTGCAGAGGTTATATTCTGACACATCATCCGTTCTTTTGGCATCCCTGAGGACATTGTATCTGACCGAGGTCCCCAGTTCACGTCACGCGTCTGGAAATCATTCTGCAAATTGCTGAATATTACGGTGAGCCTCACATCAGGTTACCACCCCCAATCTAATGGGCAGGCAGAACGGTTAAACCAGGAGATTGGGAGGTTTCTGAGATCCTACTGCAGTCATTCTCAAACGGACTGGAGTACATTCCTCCCCTGGGCTGAATATGCGCAGAATTCACTGACTCATTCCTCCACCGGACTCACGCCTTTCCAGTGCATACTAGGCTACCAACCTCCGCTGTTCTCTTGGTCGGGAGAACCCTCCGATTTACCCGCGGTTGATGACTGGTTCAGACGTAGCGAACAAGTCTGGGAGGAGACCCACGTACGTATACGTAGAGCGATCCGGCATCAAAAGATTCAGGCAGACCAGAGACGCCGTCGCGGGCCGGTATACCGCCCGGGTCAGTTGGTGTGGCTGTCCACCCGTGATCTCAGACTCAAGACCAAGTGTAAGAAATTGAATCCACATTATATAGGCCCTTTCAAGGTACTGCGCCGTGTTAACCCTGTGTCATACAAGTTACAGCTGCCCCCGCATTACCGCATCGCCCCCACTTTTCATGTCTCTTTGCTCAAACCAGTGGTCTCTTCCAGTATGTCTCCGTCTCCCCAGACCCCGCCTCCTCCACCTCTTGACATCGACGGTGGTCCCGCCTACCTGGTTCGGGAGCTGCTGGATTCTCGTCGGCGGGGCCGTACTCTACAGTACTTGGTGGATTGGGAGGGGTATGGTGTAGAGGAAAGGAGTTGGGTCGATGCCGACAACATCCTGGAACCCTCCCTCATTCGGGACTTTCATGCAGCCAACCCTAGTCGACCGGCACCCAGACCTCGCGGTCGTCCTCGGCGACGTCCATCTGTGGCGTCAAGAGCCGCCCCTTCGATGGGGGGTTCTGTCAGACCTGGAGTCACTACCTCCGTCCGCCACCAGAGGTCACAATCACCGGAATTTTAGTAATCAGCTGTTTTCTGTCAAAGTTGATTGAACCCAGTACTAAAGCCCGTCCTCCCCAGCCCTACCTCGCGAAGTATTGCCATCTCTTTATGAGTCTCTACTGAGTGTATTCCTAGTGAATTCTCTGATTGTCTTTTTGGTACTTGATCTTGCTCTGGTTTTGTCTTCTGCCCCTGTCTAGCCCTCCGGTACTTCTGCCTGATCTCACCCGTGTCCTCGGACCTGGCTGCTGGCGTCCTGTCTTCCCGTGGCCTGTGTCTCTCTTCGCTATTCCCCTTTTGGTGTATTTTTGTCCTCCTTGAATTAAAGGAATTCTGCCTGCATACTCTGCTCATGGATCCTCATTCACAGCCTGATCACCAGGCATTACACATACATTTTTTACCTTTATTTCCTTGTTTACCTTTAAACCATATATTTTACCTTTAAACCAAACCAAAAAAAAGATAATAAAAAATTAAAAATTGCTATTTAATTTAGCATCGACCAAACACCATTAGTTCATCACAATTTGGTATTATACAAATGTGCAGAAATTTTGTTGTAACAGGTATTCTGCTTTACCTTTAATTGAGCCGGCTCGGATGAACTAACAGTATTTTAGAAGATGTGTTCCAAAAATCTCTCTTCCCATCACGTCGGGAGGTCACCAAATTGTTGGGGCTTTAACTTCTATCAACCACTTTAGCCCAGCGTGTTCGTTTGATGGGAAAGAGATAGTAGGAACAACATACCAAAATTATAGCAATACCAAAAAGGGCCTTTATTAAAACAGAGATATCTCTGGGGATCTCCCACATTCCAAACAATTCTAATTTACATCAGAGAGACCTGAAGTAAACTGGTAACAAGCAGGTTTATATACTATGGCCCCACCCCTTCAGTCCTCTTGCATGGTCATAGTTAGAGTTCTCAACGTATATGCATGACTCTGCATTATTTCATGTCCACTGTGTCCCAACCTAATAGGGTGTCCTTACAGGCAGTTGGTGCAAGTGACCTTCTGTGGAGCTTATCAGTACAGAACATATTCTACAGACACTTCACTCCCTATAGACCAAACTGTTCTCTGATGCAACAATATGCTATATGGCCCCCTGTGAGGCCCTTCTTAAGATTACGTATAAACTAATAGTTTAAGGCCGCAATTATTTATCTAATTAATAATTATATATCTAATTTTAATATCCATTTCATTGATGAGCAAAATATACTTTTGCTAATGTTATTGCTAAGCAAAAACTTATTTTCTCAACAACGTACACTATGAGGAGGGAGACAAACCATCAAGACTGTTAGCTCATCGATTGAAAAGACAAATAACTTCCCGGTCTATATCTCGCATCAAAGACACTAATGACACATACTCCTCCGACCCCCTTGTTATCAATTCCACTTTTATCAGTCATTTTATTCTACACTATATCAGTCTGAATTTCCACCAAATGATACAGAGATGTCCTCCTTTTTTGACAATCTGGAGCTTCCATCAGTAAACTCTTCTGTTTCAAAGGACCTTGACTCACCTTTAATTTTAAGCGAGATCTCACGCTCTATTAATTCAATGCAAACCAATAAAGCACCAGGCCCAGACGGTTTTTCAGTAGAATTTTTTTTTTATTCAAAGATAAGCTGGCCCCTTTGCTTTTAGCTGTATACAAGGAATCCTTACTCACAGGCTCCTTACCCCCAACTTTGCGGCAAGCATCAATTAGTATTCTTCTGAAAAAAGACAAGGACCCCACTTTATGTTCTTCATATAGGCCTCTATCTCTTTTAAATGTCAATGTTAAAATTCTGGCCAAAGCCTTAGCTTTACGTTTGGAAAATATACTTCCAGACATAATCTCACAAGATCAAAATGGTTTTGTTAAAGGTCGCCATCTCTTTTTCAATGTCCGAACTCTTTTGAATGTTATTTATTCAAGCCATTCTCACTCTACTCCTGAAGTTGTTGTCTCACTAGATGCAGAAAAGGCATTCGATCGGGTAGAGTGGAAATACCTCTTTACAGTCTTGCATAAATTTGGGTTTGGTGACAAATTTATCTCTTGGATTAAATTACTTTACACTTGCCCGCAGGCAAGTATACATACCAATGGCACCAGCTCAAAATATTTTCCGTTGTCCCGTGGTACTAGACAAGGTTGCCCATTGTCCCCATTACTTTTTGCCTTAGCTATTGAACCCCTTTCTATCTCTTTAAAGGCTCTATCATCTTTCACTGGTATCTCTCGCTCTGATATGGAGATAAAGTTGTCACTGTATGCAGACGACTTGCTGCTGTATATATCAGACCCGGTAAAATCCCTCCTATGTATTCTAACACTTTTAAAAAGATTTGGCACTTTCTCAGGCTACAAAATAAATTTACAAAAAAGTGAGTGTTTTCTTTTGAACACCCTGGCTTTACAAATGGACAAGTCTGTTATTCCTTTAAATCTGGCATCTGGTGGTTTTACGTATCTGGGAGTCTATGTATCACGTACTTTATCTTCTTTATTTAATACTAATTATTCCCCACTGATTGACAAAGTTAAGATGGATCTGCAGAAATGGAAATCTCTTCCCCTTTCACTAATTGGCAGAATAAATGTTATTAAAATGAATGTCATGCCAAAATTCCTCTTTTTGTTTCAGACCCTCCCGCTGTACCTAACCCAAAAAATTTTTTAAATACTTGACCAACTGGTTACCACATTTATATGGAACGGTGGGGCCCCAAGGGTTAGAAAACCTTTGTTACAGCGGTTTAAATTTGAAGGAGGCCTCGCCCTTCCTAATTTTCGCTATTACTATTGGGCTGCCCATATTCAGAAAGTACTATGCTGGCTTCATTCTCCTAACTTGCAATGGTCCAGACTGGAAGTACAATCCATATCCTCATCATCCATAATAGCACTGCTAGCCTCACCCCTACCACTTAAAACCTCTGACTACACAAGCAATTCTGTGGTACTTTCTACTCTCCGAATTTGGATCCAATTTAGAAAATGTTTTAATTATCTTTCACCGTCCTTATCATTGCCCATATTACACAATCACTTATTTCCGCCTGCACTTAATGACTCTGTATTTCGCACCTGGCACAATAAAGGCATAAAGTGCTTTCGCGACCTTTACAAAGACAATATTTTATGTTCCTTTTCCCAACTTTCCTCAGATTTCGATCTACCTCCCTCTCATTTGTTTAGATATTTACAATTAAGTCATTGCCTCTCCTCTCTCTTCCCAAATTACGTTAATCTCTCTGACGCACCCTCTTGGGACAAAATACTTCATCTGGAATCCTTTGAAAAATCCATGATTTCCAAGATTTACTCCAAACTGTTTGATCTAGATACGCGTACTATCGACAAAGCCAGAGCATCATGGGAACGTGAGTTAGCTGTGACCTTCACAGATCAGTGGTGGGACAAAGTACTCAACAGAGAAAGAGAGGAAAGATTTTAAAATGTATTGGAGATTTTGGCTAAAAAATAAATAGTTGTATATCAGCTTTCAAGTCTTTTGGTGTTGTTATTATATATTGTGAGAATGATGACAGTAATAAATTTGCAACTAGAAATAGTTAGGTTGTAGATTTTATTTAAATATGTTTAGATTTTGTGTGTGTGTGCGCGCATGCTTACCCAAGTCTTATAGTAGTATATAGTATATACCCAAGGCATATAATATAGGTAGGGCATAGTTTTCAAGCTTATGCATAAATGATGTGTGTGACTAGATATTTTTGTCCCAAACAACTTCATTAATTAAACAAGTTTTAGTCTTCTGATCAGTAGCCACACTGAGTAGAAATTCTCATGTCATAGATCTTTTGAATGTATTGATGGAGCAAGCTTTCTGTTTAAACTTTAATGCTAAATGATATTCATAACCTAAAGGTAATACATAATTTACACCCAACAAGTCTGAGTACAATCTGGAATGATTTTAATTTGGCATCAGTAAGAAAAATGGAGAAATACACAATTTGAAAAACATTTCTAAATATAATCATGCTCGTGCAGAGGGTTCTGCACAGGCTCTCGATAAGGGGTCAAGAGCTGGATTGGTGCGCAGGTGGCGAACTTAACACTCGTGACGGAGTGTTTTTTCAATAGCACTGAAATAAATGCTCCGGTTTAAAATTAATTCTCCCGTCAAAATTATTCTGGGTCCGTATCCGGACCGAGGTCCGTTGGTTGCGGACCACGGAAATAGAAATTTGCAGAGTTAATCAGGAATGAGATTGGGTCCGGACAGGACTGCGTTCGGGTCCAGATCCGGACCGCGGTCCGCCTGTCAGTGACCTCTGCTGTAGAAGTATAAGTCAAAGCTGTATTTTTAATCATCTTAGTATTAAGACATCATTGATCTGTCATTGATTTGTGCTGTCCAACCAGTAATATAGTACAAATATGTATGTAGTAATTGCCGGCTACGATTGTTAAAGACGGTACTTACATTTCTCCTGAGGTAAATAATCAAATTCCTGAGGAATCTTCTCCGAGCTACTACTCGACGCCGTCTTGCAGAGAATACCATCGCAAGAACTGTCTTGACGAGGTAAATGTAAAATGAAATGTAAATGAAGAAAATGTAAATGTAAATGAAGCAAATGTAAATGAAGCAAATCGAATGTAAATCGCGAACAGACCATAAAGTAGAAAACTGTCAAATGGGGCTTTTAATTAACTTTGCGGTCTTTTATTTTAGTAGCGTAACGTCATAGGTCATGTGACATAGGTAAGATGGCGGACGTAGTATGTCCGAGGTTGGATGCATACTGACCAATCTTGTACTTAAATAACGTACTTTGACGGTTGGGAAGAACGTACTGCACCGAAATCTAGTACGTACTGCTTAAGTACGCGATTTCGGACGCAACTTACAGCTTTCCTTGATTTAATTGACGAAAGCCCAGGTATATGGCGGATGTCGTCGTGGTCGCACTGAGATTTCCGCCCTTAATAAATGTTCTTGTGCTCGTCCTGCCCGGCGTCGAAGAGCAAACATGATCGCGATGTAAAGATGGCAAATGCATACAAAAACAGTCCTGGAGAGAGCAAAAATGGAATTTAACTTCTCCATGTATAGAAAAAATGCATAACTGCCAGATGGATGTAAAAACCACTATTGTTTGGCATCCTCTCACGTGATCTAAAGTTTATTCGCATGTAAACTGTAATGAATGGAAACAAGGCTTAATTCGCATTTTTTTCTGCCGAAACTTGAAAATTGCACATTCGTTTTTCGAAAGGTTTGGATGGAAACGTGGCTAATACGGAGACATAATAAGAAACGTTTCCAACGCGATCCGTCCGATATAGCGGCGTCCATGTGCCGGAGAGTGCGATCTATCATTCCTGAATTCCTCAGAAGAGAGCGGGCCGAGTTAGGACGGAGAAGCTGCTAAGTGCGTGAGTTAGAGTTATTATAATTTTGCGGGTTGTGGAACTCGCGCTTTTCTTTGTAGAGCAGTAAAAAAGTCTTCAGTTTGTGAAACACGTATTACCTGGCATTGCCAGTCGGTTTATTAGGGTTCACACACATAGTGTGGGAACCCTATTGTAATTGCTCGAGTTTTTAGGGTTCACACACGTAGTGTGGGAACCCTATTGTAATTGTTAGGATTTTTCTTTCTTCTTCTTCTTATTCTTTTTCCCATTTTTTGACCTAAAACATATTGTGCAGCCTAGACCGTAATGCCTAGAAACCCCAAACTTGGCAAAAAGGTTCAGTTAACTCCAAAGACCAGATTCCCATACAGGGACCCAAATTGGCCTGATGGTGGCGCATATTGACTTTTTGTCCATATCTCCTACACCGTAGGTCCTAGAACCAAAATTCCAGTTCCTATACATTCCTTGACTACATTCAATAGGACAATTAGATTTCGAGTTAATTTGCATAATGTGCAAAATCGCACACATTTTTGAGCGCGAACTAGTCCCTGGATTTTTCACATACATGCACATGTGTGGTATCAAAACGTTCAGAAGAGTCTGAACTTTAAAATGTATCCAACGAAAATGCTAATTTCTTCACTACCTAGTCAGTATAAGCCAATCAAATGAGGGGGCGTAAATTCAATAGTAAATTTTGCGCATATGGAGCTCTAACTTCCACATTGATTGAGGGAGCCTAACTTCCACAGCTTCCCTGTGAGGGTCTGGGGCAGCTCGCAGAGGTTGCCATACCTCACCTGCTAGGGGGTGCATGCACTTAGATTGGCCGATCCACATGAAACTTGGCAGACATCATCTATGGGCCTCTGGGAACTAGGTCCTAAAGCAGACATGCCATACTTCCAAAATGGCTGACGTAATCGGCCAATCATTGATCGGCACGCGTTTGACAGGCTTACCATTAGTCGATCTGCACAAAACCTCTTGGGTGTGGACAAGTGCACGCCCCCTATGACATAATCCAGCCGGGTGTCGATTGGCCACTGGGGGGCGCTATTGCAAATAAAGCAAGTATATCCCCTACATAATTCCACTTGGGAACATGCTATTGGACTCTTTTGATTCCTTGCAGTAGTGCGAACAACTTTCCCATTACATGTCCTATTAAAAAATGCACAGTTTATTTACAGTTAATAATAGTTTGAAATCATCACTTTTCATACTCCTCCTAGGATTTTCATACTATCATGTCAAGCAAAGTCTTATAATACTCTACAGAGTGTGAAATCAAAAAACAATCCAAAGATTTTGGATTTTAGGACACTTATACCTGCTAAATATTTTTTTAATGGACAACATCGATACATTTAATATTCATATTCTTGAAGCTCTTTCATATTTTATCCAATTCTGACCAAAATGCACAAGCCCATTCAGAATCCCATCCTGAACAAATTTGTCAAGTTTCATCCAAATCAGTTATCGTATGGCTCTACAGTGCAATATTATATACAATGCATAAAAATGCATGTTAAAGTGCCTTTGTCACCTTCTCCCTCTCACACGCACGCAGGCTGAAACACACACACTCAGTCTCTCTCACACAATCACCCACATTCCCGCTCCCATCTCTGTGCCCTAAGTGTATGTATAGTTTCTATGTATACTTATGTATGTATGTATTAGTATATGTTGTCATAGTTTGAGTACATACACTACCACACACACACACACACTTCTACCTAAATGTATGCATAGTTTGTATGCATATCTATGGTATATGTATAGTATATGTCAGTCATGCCAGTGATGTCAGTCATATCAGACATGCCAGTCCAGTCATGTCAGTCATGTTCTGCCAGTCATGTAAGTCATGTCATGCCAATCATTTCAGTCCAGTCATATCAGTCATTTCAGTCCAGTCATATCAGTCATGTCAGTCAAATCATCAAATCAATACAGTCATGCCAGTTATGTCAATCGTGTAATGCCAGGCTTTGCAGACTACATTCATACTTTGACTACACGGGCAGTCATATTAGGAATGCTAGGTGTGTAAAGAGTGAATTAACAAAGCATAGTCTCTGGCTCCCTCAATCTCTCTCTGTCGGTGATATACAGGCCCAATCATGTATAGACACATGCAGGCCTTCCTATATTGTTCACATAGATGCAGCCCTAGCCAGATGTGCTATTTCTGTGTCTCCCTTTCTGACACATGCAGATGTCATCACACACTCTACATCTGTAGAGCACACACAGGCCAAACCCAAACAGCTTCTTTTCACTTTTAGGTCTAAAGGACCTTTTGGGCTTCCTTTTGCTTATTGAGGACAAAATGCCTATTTGTGTCTGAACCCGCCTATCGCCGCTTGCGGCTATATTTCTTCTTCTTATTATTATTTTTCAGGTTGTAAAACGCATACTGCAGCCTAGACCGTAAGGCCCAGAAACACCAAACTTGGCAGACAGGTGCACCAGAGGTGCAATGAGGGAAACCCAGACAATGACCCACATTGGCCTGATGGTGGCGCTATAGTGCAGCATTTTGCGTTTTGGTCCATATCTCCTACACCAGGGGTGGGCAATACATTTTTACAAGGGGCCACATGAGAAACCTGAATTGTGTCAGAGGGCCACACAAACGAAAATGACGTCATCGCGGTGGCGCCGCCCACCTCGCGCGAACTTCCATGAACGGCAGAGGCTTTTATACTTGCCGCATCACATTCTGTGCAGTGTTGTCTGAAACGATATGTGTTCGTGTAAAGAAACACCCCTCAAAAACAGGGGAAGGAACATTTACCTGACCAATTTTAATGTTGCTTTTTGTTTCAGATTTGAAAAGTGCTGGAATTTAGGCTAAATACTTGAAAATGCTTGAAATTGTAACTACTTTGTTTCACAACAGATATTTGTCTGACTGAACAGTTTTCTTGTATTACGTTAACAAATACGAGCCTATTGTAATTCCAGGACGAAACATGAGAGAAAGCGAAGATGTTAAGATTGGGTGTTTTGAAAATAAACCACCATTAAATAATGTGATTAAAAGCGAATTATTTCGAGTATATGTATAAATATTTAACTTAATTAAGTTTAACGTGCTGGGAAATATTGAAATGGACCTTGAAAGTGACGTACAAGTGCTTTAATTCCACCTTGTAAAGATGTATAAACCCTGCAAACATGACTTTGTTCATCGACAGTGCGCCGCACACGAGCGGAGTCACCGCAATTACGTCATTTTCGCCGCGCGGACCCTCGCGCCGCGTCAAGTATAAACTAGGCTTAAACCTAGCTTTAAATCACTTCTACGGCACTTTCAAGGTCCATTTCAATATTTCCCAGCTGACTCAGGTTCTCTCTAAGCTCAGTTTCTGGAACGGAAAACCCTGAGTTTTCGTTAACTCCGAGTTTACTTACCCGGTTTCGTCACTAAATCTGCTTTCTGGAATTACACCCTTGTTCAGTCAGCTATTTGTTGTGAATCGAAATACAGTCACAATTTCAAGCAATTTCAAGTACTTTAGCCTAAATTCCAGCACATTTCAAACCTGGAACACAATGCAAAATTAAAATTCTTCACGTAAATGTTCCGCTGTTCGTGGAGGTTTGAGCGCTACATTCATTCGCGGAAGTTAATTTGTCGCTGATCACCTACCTAACCCTACTGTTTCTCACACAGCTCACACACGCGCACGTGTGTCCATACGGAATTAACACAAACGTAGCGCTTTCAAAATAAAAGCATCACAGTTGTATTGCACGCACGACATAGATATTTGTGTCATTTATGATTGGCCTCTCGCGGGCCGGACAGGGACGCACAACGGGCCGGATGTGGCCCACGGGCCGCTGTTTGCCCAGGTCTGTCCTACACCGTAGGTCCTAGAAACGAAATTCCACTTCTCATGGATTCCTTGGCTCAAGCCAAACAAAAAAGCCTCAAGAACCCTTTAGCTCTGCCCACTTAGATTTCGAGTTAATTTGCATAATGTGCAAAATCGCGCACATCTTTGAGCACAAACTAGTCCCTGGATTTTTTACACACATGCACATATGTGGTATCAAAAAGTTCAGAAGAGTCTGAACTTTAAAATCTATCCAGCAAAAATGCTAATTTCCTCACTACCTAGTCAGTATAAGCCAATCAAATGAGGGGGCGTAAACTCAATTGTAAATTTTGCGCTTATGGAGCTCTAACTGAAGAAAACTTGCATGCAATGAGATGACACTTCACAGACAGCTTCCCCCTGAGGGTCTGGGACAGCTCGCAGAGGTTGCCATACCTCACCTGCTAGGGGGCGCTATAACATGCAAAAATTTGCCCCATGCACTCAGATTGGCCAATCCACATGAAACTTGACAGACATCATCTATGGGCCTCTGGGAACCTGGTCCTAAAGCAGACATGCCATACTTCCAAAATGGCTGATGTAATCGGCCAATCAGTGATCAGCACGAGTTTGACAGGCTTACCATTGGTCAATCTGCACGAAACCTTTTGGGTGTGGGCAAGTGCACGCCCCCTATGACATACTCCAGCTGGGTGACGATTGGCCACTGGGGGGCGCTATTGCAAAAAAAGCAAGTATATCCCCTACATAATTCCACTTGGGAACATGCTATTGGACTCTTTTGATTCCTTGCAGTAGTGCAAACAACTTTCCCATTACATGTCCTATTAAAAAATGCACAGTTTATTTACAGTTAATAATAGTTTGAAATCATCACTTTTCATACTCCTCCTAGGATTTTCATACTATCATGTCAAGCAAAGTCTTATAATACTCTACAGAGTGTGAAATACATATAATATTCATATTCTTGAAGCTCTTTCATATTTTATCCAATTCTGACCAAAATGCACAAGCCCATTCACAATCCCATCTTGAACAAATTTGCCAAGTTTCATCCAAATCGGTTATCGTATGGCTCTACAGTGCAATAAAATGCATGTTAAAGTCTCTGTCACCTTCTCCCTCTCACACGCACGCAGGCTGAAACTTCACACACTCTCTCACACACTCACCCACATTCCCCCTCCCATCTCTGTGCCCTAAGTAAACATTGCTCTGGCTACCTGGATCACTCTGTGTCTATTATACAGGCACAGGCGCAAGCAGGCCTTCCTATAGCATTCACAATGACACTTCCCTAGCCATACCCACCCATATCTCAGTGACTAACACATGCTCATACAAACTGATATTTGGCTTCTTTTTTGTCTCTCTCTCACACAAACACACAGACACACACACCTTTATACCTACATGTATGTATAGTTTCTATGTATACTTATGTATGTATGTATAAGTATATGTTGTCATAGTTTGAGTACATACACTACCACACACACACACTTCTACCTAAATGTATGTATAGTTTGTATGCATATCTATAGTATATGTATAGTATATGTCAGTCATGCCAGTGATGTCAGTCTAGTCATGTCAGTTATATCAGTCATGTCAGTCATGCCAGTCATGTTCTGCCAGTCAGGTAAGTCATGTCATGCCAATCATTTCAGTCCAGTCATATCAGTCATGTCAGTCCAGTCATGTTAGTCATATAAGTCATGTCAGTCAAATCATTCCTGTCATGCCAGTTATGTCAGTCATATCAGTCATGTTACTTTTGTTTGTCATGGCAGTGATGTCATTCCAGTCATATCAGTTATGTCAGTCATGCCAGTCATGTAATGCCAGGCTTTGCAGACTACATTCATACTTTGAATACACGGGCAGTCATGTTAGGCATACTAGGTGTGCAAGGAGTGAATTATCAAAGCATAGTCTCTGGCTCCCTCAATCTCTCTGTCGGTAATATGCAGGCCCAGTCATGTATAGACATATGCAGGCCTTCCTATACTGTTCACATAGATGCAGCCCTAGCCAGATGTGCTATTTCTGTGTCTCCCTTTCTGACACAAGCAGATGTCATCACACACTATCTGTAGAGTACACACTGGCCAAACCCAAACAGCTTCTAAAGGACCTTTTGGGCTTCCTTTTGCCTATTGAGGCCAAAATGCCTATTTGTGTGTGAACCTGCCTATCGCCGCTTGCGACTATATTTTTCCGTTTGTTATCAAAGTTATAACGCGACGCCGCCGTACCCGGGGCTTCTGTTAACCCAGAGGATTGCCCATCCATCTCTAACCTCAGCTGAGCAGCTGTTTGCGTTAATGCGTTCTGTTTTACCTGCCAATTGAGACTCTCCACCAGAGGTGGGACCAAGTCAGTGTTTTGCAAGTCTCAAGTAAGTCCAAGTCTTTATCCTCAAGTCCCGAGTCAAGTCTCAAGTAAAGACAGTCAACTCAAGTCAAGTCTCGAGTCAAGACAAGCAACCGTCAAGTCAAGTCCCAAGTCTGAAACTTGGAATTTCAAGTCCTTTCGAGTCTTTTTTTTTTTTACAGGCACCAACGCTTTACGAATGCTATGCTGATGCGTTTCTTTACTCGTTTTGTTGGTGTCCGCCAGCCAAAAGATGACAGATCATTTACATTTTATCTTCTCTTAATTACATAAATGTACTTAAACAAGAATGTTTCGTTACATCATTTTACACGAAAATAGCAAGTTTCATCGTAAGCAAGATGCTGTCATTACGAATGGTTATTCTAAACATTTGGATAAAATGTTTAAATATAGACTAATAAAAGGTTAGGATTATTTTTTCATTGTTTACTGTTATTGTGGGGTCACGGTGTAGGCTACTATTGTTACCTGGAGATTCAGTGGGGTCACATATTCTGATGGCTGCCGTCAGAATTGGTGACCCCAGTTAAAAAGGCTCACCTGTACATCCCATTCATGATTTCTTTGTTGGCTGCAATGGTGAGGGGATGGTAAATCTTGTTTAAGTACATTTATGTAATTAAGAGACGATAAATGTAAATATAAACATCTGTCATATTTTGGCTCGTGGACACCAACAAAACGAGTAAAGAAAGTGCATCAGTTTACGTAGCATTCGTAAAGCGTTTGTGCCTCTGAACAGAAACTGTGAAATAGCGCCCCCTGTGGTCACAAAACTCGACGGTCACAGAATCTGGTGTAACGCCGGTCTGCGTCAGAAGGACAGAAATGAAATTAATGGGGCGCACTTTATAAATATTAATATGCGTTTTAAAATTTTGATTTGGGGTAAAAAAAAATCAAGTCTTTGCAAGTAAACAGGTTCAAGTCCAATTCAAGTCCCAAGTTATTGGTGTAAAAGTCCAAGTCAAGTCTAAAGTCTTAATATTAATGACTCTAGTCTGACTCGAGTCCAAGTCATGTGACTCGAGTCCCCACCTCTGCTCTCCACTACCATCTCTCTACATTGTGCAACGTAATCGCCGAGGACAACTAACGTAAACATCTCTCACGTGAGCAATGGCTGTGCACGCCATGCGCTTCTAACTTCCATTTCCTCTGCATCAACCTCTCATGAAGCGCTAGACAACTCAACTGTTGGAACTGTGCAAGTGCATTCGTCTGTTGATTCCTACCCTAAGACTGTATATTGGTACTTACTCTGAGTTATAAATGTTATTTACTATTTGTGTTCCTAACTTGTAATGGTATAACACTGCTTAACTTCATAATTATACCGGATGTACATGAAAATATGTGTGGTTAAGTGAAACGTAAGGGTTTGTAAAGATTCGTTCTTGTGTGATGGGCAATGTTAAGATGTATATGCAGTTTTAGTTTTTTTTTTTTTGTTAGTACAGTAACCACTGTAGGTTTGTCCAGGTTTATGTGACTTAAATTTGGGTGTTATACTAAATAACCTAATTAGCCATTTTATTTCAAATACTCATCTGGGTGTTTACTATATATGGTTATTTCCTTTAAACAAATTTGGGGCATTATAGTAAAGTGAATTTTCAGTACTTACGTTGTCTGATGTATGACTGTTCTCGAGGGTAGGTACAGCTTTTCTCTTAATACTGCTGCAAACTGGGTAGCATCAAACAATCCTCCTTCAGGTAAACCGTGACGATTAAAAGTAAACCCTGAAGCTCAAATTCCTAGGTTGCGGTATAGTTTATGGCAGGGATGGGCAACTTCCATGATAAAGAGGGCCAAAATTTTTTCAGCACTATTATTGGAGGGCCACATGACCACGCACTTCAAATAATTGGATATGAAAGACACTACAAATTATTCTCAATAAGAACACATTTTGAATTAATTCAGATCTGTATGTTTATTGCACCAACATACATATATTTTCTGCATATAAATGCATTAACATGTCCTTAATAAGCAACAAAGACAAAACATTTGCTTAATAAAAAAGTGCAAAAAGAAATTTGAACTCATATCAAAAGAACTGTAACGCGTAGCGTGCTGCGGAGTGAGGAGGCGGACACAAACGCTGAGAAGAGCGAGATTTAATAAGGGGAATTTCATAGGTGAAGTTGTTTGTACAGGCACGGGTCAAAACGGGAGAGCCATCCAAGTGGTCAACAGGACAGGCAGGAGTCGTAACAGGAGAGCCATTCACAACGGAGACGAAAAATACAAGAACAGCAATCACAGAGATAATCCACAAAACTGGACACAATGACGACACGAGCATAGCAGACAGAGAGAAACCAGCGCAACAGACACGCAGGGCGGGATAACCGGGCAAGGAACAACATCGACACGAGTGACAGCTAGGAGAGGGGCGTAGCCCTACGTGACAAGAACAAAAAAAGTTTTTTCTTTTAATTATTAAATTATTATTGATCTATTTGCGCCAGTTGCCCATGCCTGGTTTATGGGTAAAGTTGAGTTGGGCAGTGGGGACAGGACCTGATCCTTTATTTCCCTGCCCACTGGAGGTAACAGTATATAGCTTTCCCTACATCGTGGTTCTTACGATCCACTACACTACACCTCCCCCTTTCTTGCCATTGCGAGAAACAATTAAAAAGTTAGTTTGGTGGCGCCGTATCAGTTAGCACAATATCAGCACTACATGAATTTAACCATGTCTCTGTTAAAAGCATGAAATCAAGTCTATAAGATGTAGTTAAATCATTAATTAGATAAGACTTGTTTGTAATAGATCTGATATTTAGTAGAACTAACTTAATAACCTGTGCATTTTGTTTCAAAGACTGTGAGACAGTTCCAACATACTGTAGGTTTACATTTACATTTACGGCATTTAGCAGACGCTCTTATCCAGAGGGACTTACAAAGTGCTTTGCTTCTGATCACAGAATACATCCTAGGAAATAGTACAGATAGGCCAGAATTCAAGACACCATTGAGTCAGACTACTACTAAACTACAGGAGCCAATATCATTACCTAGTGTTTTGCAAGTTAGGCATTTGCCAAGAAGCACAAATAACCATAAACAGACAATTTAAGAACACGGCAAGTGGTATCAGCTGAGTTAGTGCTCTGGTAAGAACTCAACAAACAGGTGAGTCTTCAGTCTACGCTTGAAGATAGCAATAGACTCTGCAGTCCTAGCAGCTAATGGAAGATCGTTCCACCATCTTGGAGCCAGGATGGAGAATAGTCTGGAGCTTTGTCTTCCATGAGACTTTAAGCATGGAGTTTCAAGTCTAGCCAAGCTTGAGGTTCTCAGTGTTCGCTGTACAGATCGGCTTTTGACCATGGACATCATATAGGGAGGGTCCAGTCCATTTTTGGCTTTGTAAGCAAGCATCAAGGTTTTAGGTTGGATGTATTCACAGTTAAACTCCTTGTTCTTTCTGCTTCTGATAAGAACTGGAATGGGAGAGATAATTGGGACACAGTGTCCATGCTTGTTTTGAAAATATGTACCGCTGATATCAACACTGTAGCAGCACGGACCCAAAAGATGTAAATTTTCCTTTACGGTGGTGGAGGGTGGGTGGAGCTCCTGCTGGTGATGAGCTCGCGAGCGGAGCTGTCTATTTGGTGGATTATGAGCTTGTTTTTTACTTTGAGGTTGTGGGGGAGATTTGTTTAATAGTTCATCAATTTGGCTGAGCTTAGTTTTGGCCCCTTTGACTAACTCCTTGATTGGGGAAAGTGGTTGTGGTGAGGAGAGGGGTTGCTGGGTCATTAAGGCAGTAGGTGACTGTGGGGGAGAAGTTGAGGTGATTTTCCGCTGTACCTGAGGACTTACTGACAGTGAAAGTGTCAGTCTTGTCCCTACAGATACAAGCTTCTCCATGGTTTCTGGGAAGTTCAGGTGAGGTGATGATGAGGTGGAGGTGGAGGATGGGGTGAAGATGGAGGATGGTGTGGATAGTCTATTCGGTTGTGGTGTTTCTGGCAGCTGCACATGGCTCCCATCTGATAACTCTGCATTCTCTGTGGGGGGAGGATGTTGTGTCTCTGTAGTGACGACTGTGTCCTTGGGTGTTACCGCTGACGTTTCTTCACCAGTTGAAACAGAGAAGTTACACAGAGAGAAAATAAAGTTTTCTGACAGGAGATTGACACCCCTCTTGTTAGTTTGCAGTCCATCTCGATTGAAGAATTCTCTCTTCCCAAAAAACAGACAGTCATAGAGCACAGACCAGTACATACATGAACATGTGTTGTAAAAAGCGCTATATGAATAAATTTCACTTTGACCCCCCTGAGTCTTGGTTCCTCTCAAGGTTTCTTCCTCATGCCCTTAAGGAGTTTTTCCTTGCCACTGTCGCCCTTGGCTTGCTTACTGGGGGCTTGGGCTCGGTCACTTGTAAAGCTGCTTTGTGACAACAACTGTTGTAAAAAGCGCTATATAAATAAAATTTGATTGATTTTTTGATTGATTGACTTTAATACACAAGAGGCTGGCAGCAGCCGGGGGTTTTTCTGCTTTGTCTGACTCTTCTGAAAAGCGAGTTTACAAGCAACCACCAGGTCAATACCTGTCACCAAACCAGCCATCTCTATTAGCTGAGCAACAACCAGACCCCCCAGAAAGTCGCGATGTTGCGATTTGCAACTTCAACGCAACTTCAAGCAAACCCCGCGAATTCAGGGCGGTGTTGCAACTTCAGCCAATCACCGCAACATTCCCGCAAATTTGACCAATCACTGATGTCGTCTTGATGTGACGTCGACAAACTCCCGCCTTACTTCCGTATATACGTTCAAGAGGAGCAGACTGAAAGCAGCATGAGCGACGAAAATAATGGCAAAAAGATTGGGAAAAGCAGTATCCCGGTACACTACATGAAAGCGGGGATAAACTGTCCAGATCAGACCCGCGAATTGATTATCTATGGCCCCCTGGATGATATTTAATTACTATTAGAACCGGCCCGCAGGCCACAGCCGCCCAATGGTGTTTTGCACGCACAAACACTACATTCCCCACAATGCAACGGTAGCCCGCGAAGTCACTGCAGCGCACGCAAGCGGCGAGGGTCTGAGATAAAGTTTATAAGTTTAAACTTTAAACTGAGACAAAGTTTAACACTAGGACTCCCAGCATTTTAATTCCAAACTTTTTCTACCTGTCTCCACCAGGGGGCAGTTCTGGGGAGTTCATGCAACTCAAAGTGCTAAAAACTACTGAAAATAAGGTTTGTGGGTGTATATGTGTGTGAGGGTGTATGTGTGTGTGGGTGTATATGTGTTTGGGTGAATATGGATGTCCAATGTAGCAGCAGTTGGTGAACCATTGCAGTGGTCATTTGAGCTGTGTTTTTTTCTGCCCTTCCCTTTTTATAATAAATATTAATAATAATAATCTTTATTTGTATAGCACCTTTCATACATACATGCAACTCAAAGTGCTAAAAACTGGAGAGCCAACTGCTTTTGCCAGAAGTAAAGTGTCTAGTCGCTTACAGAGTTTCCTCTGTTTCATCTCTCTGGAAATGCTTCGGACAATACAGGAGTGGACTGTTCAGCATGCACACCAGACGACACAGCATGAAAACTGGTTCATGGCCCTCCCTGAACTAATGGCTTTCATTGCCATCCTCATCCTGAGAGGGGTTATCCGCCTTCCAGCGGTGCAGGACGCATGGTCTGCAGCAATGCAGCAGCCCTCCATCATCGTCGCAGGACATAATGAGACACCTACGCTTCGACCACCAGGACACACACAGTGAACGAGCTACAACTGACCCTTTTGCTGCAGTCTCTGATGTTTGGGGGTCTTTCGTTGCCAACTGCATCAAAGCTTACAACCCAGGAAGGCATATCACCATAGATGAACAACTTTTCCCATCAAAGACCCGTTGCAGTTTTATTCAGTACATTGCAACAAAACCTGACAAGTTTGGGATAAAGTTCTGGGTGGCATGTGACCTGAAATCTAAGTATGTGTAATCCCATACCTTGGAAAAGACTCCAGTCGTCCCACGGGGGAAAGACTATCGGAAAATGGGGTGATGAAGCTGATGGAACCATTTTTGGACAAAGGAAGAACCGTTACCACCTTCTTGATGAAGCTTGCAGGAGAACTGGCAAGGGCTCATTTGGCAGCCAAGGAGGTGGCCAAAGAACAGAAACTGATTCAGCAGCAGCAACCACCCACACCTGACACAGGGAAAAGGGCATTTTGCCAAGTCAAGTGTGGGTGCAAGAACAACCATGCCACTAAGCGTTGTATTTCTTGTAGTAAGTTCACATGTGGCAAATGCAGAAATTAGATGATATGGCAGTGCCAGGTGTGTGCAGAGAAATTATAAATGTGCTGTCTCTAAACAGGCTACTCTCTGCAGTGGGGGTGGTGGGACACCACATTTTAGGCTGTTATAGTCGGTGATTGTGTAAGGCACCTCCTCCTGTACTCTTTACTGTATTTTAGACATTGAGGGCTTTTGAGGGGACGGTGTGGATGAACACTGACCAGTGGCTGACCATGAACACTGAACACTGACCCTCTTGTCTCTCCTCCTCTTTTCTCTGTATGGCCCACCTAACCCCAATTATTTTTATTACTATTGTACTGTATTTTACAGAATTGTTTTCTTTTGATTCTTACATAAAAATAAAGTTGTCCTCCAAAGATGGGGGGGCAAAAAAAAAGAGAGTAGTGACTCTGAAATCTCTTCTGGTAAGATTGTTGTTGTGTTTTTGGAAGAGACACACTAAAAAGTACCATCTTGATAAGTTAAAATTGCTCAAGATTATTATTCTATTTCAAGTAGCTGAGGGTTTTTTGTATAAATTTGTGTAAAAATATCTTTACCTATTGGCAGTTGTTCAAACGACTAAAACTACTGAAAATAAGGTTAAAAAAATCTGTGCCATTTTGAATAATCAATATGCCACTTATATGTCACTATAATTCAAATATTATGTTTGTGACTTCTTGCAAGAGAGCTTGCAGTCTATTGTGGCAGGCAGCCAAAGGTGTGTATTGAAGCAGCCACCACCCACACCTGAGACACGCCTCATTTACATAACACTGGAGGTAAGAAGGGCTTATCACACCTCCCAACCCTAGCCTTCTGGCTAAGCTCTGGTACGTGGCAGGGATGAGAGCCTTTTGGCTAAGGCACGGCCACCCCAGTGTTAAAGTCAGAGATAAAGTTTATTTATCTCTGATCCATATCTATGAGTTACTAGTTCGTTCTGGCGCCAACCACTGGCGATCGATCTCGATATAATACTTAATTTGTGTCCATTTTACAGGCCGCCCGGTAACAACTTATGTTCGCTAACCCCGCCCCTGTCAACAATTAATGTTCGCCACCCCCTCCAGGTTGAAATCTCACTTCAAGCGATCTTGAAAAGTTGGCAACCCTGAATAAATAGGTAAATAGATAATTAAAATGGACTACTAAATAGAGGAAACCATACAACATTTACTCCCTATTGCAATGTACTCACAAAAAAGCAAAAACACACCGCAACTTCCATCGCAATTTTTTTGAAAAACACTCGCAACATCAAACATTTTAGCCCGCAACAATCACAAAAAAGGCCCGCGAAATCCTGGTGGGACTGAACAACTGGGTCAATCAATTAAGGAAACAATTAAGTATGGTGCGCAACTAATCCATTGGTTGATTTTCCCTTACATTCTAGTCTGGTTTGCTCTCTGCACCTTTTTCAGTGCCTCGTCTAGAGCATCTGCTCATTTTCACCTGTGCTTATAAGGCACAGACGTTTAGGACTAAATAGGAATTACATTTACATAGAGAACTCATGTATATAAATACACACCAAGAGGAGATTTATTTATCCTTCTCATCTTTTCTGTTTTTCTATCTCTTTAATTGTTGTTATGGTGACCGGCGTCGGCCAGAGGAGGATGGGTTCCCCCCCTGAGTCTTGGTTCCACTCAAGGTTTCTTCCTCATGCCCTTAGGGAATTTTTCCTTGCCACTGTCGCCCTTGGCTTGCTTACTGGGGGCTTGAACTCGGCACTTGTAAAGCTGCTTTGTGACAACTGTTGTAAAAAGCACTACATGAATAAATTTTGATTGATTTTGAAATAAACAGGGAGTGCTGGAAATTAGCCTGTCTGAAAGGGAAACTTTTGACCTGCTCTGACATAGCATAGTTTACTCCCTGTTTAGTCTGCAATGAGTTTGTGGTTGATCAATTGCACTGTCATTCATTGATAAGAACTTGCAAGTTCTAATATTGATTCTTGCTGAACTATCCTTAGAACCCGTAACGACCCCATAAAGAGGTGGGCAACAGAACTTTGCCAGTGCTTCAAATTAATTTGCCTGTGTCATGGTTTTTCAGCAGATAATGGAACTTACAATCTACAATAAATCATTAAAGATTAAGATGCTACAAGCATGTGTGCAGGATGTTTCATTGTTACCCAATTGAGACAAAGGGTACAAAGAAATCATAGCCTGCTAATGTTCAACAGGCAAATATTCTATCCAGACATTGTGAAAAATCTATTGTAGTCTTAACCACACCATGCAGAACGCTCATTTCCCAGAGAAGCTCCAAAACAAACTGATGTTCAAGTATGATCTAAAATAATCACTGCACTGCATTTTCTACGCACAACCCCTTTAGCCAATCACCATGAAGCCTGGGAGACCACACACCTAATCTGTCTTTCCTCTCGCTCTTTTTTACTTTAGAGGATATTTTTGCCTTCACTATAAATGTTATGTCAAATGTTCAGAGGAAAATAATGGCACTGTTGACCTTTTTTCCCCAGGACAGAAGGATGGTGAGAGGGAGAATGGAGGGAAGCTTCGATGGAAGTGGTTATGGTGATGGGGAGGGATCAGCAGGGCCCTGAAGGGAAATAGATTAAATGTCACCATGCTATCAGAGCTATTGCTTTACTCAGTGTGTGTGTGTGTGTGTGTGTGTGTGTGTGTTTGTGTGTGAGAGAGAGAGTGAGTATCTAAGCATTGGAGAGAGTTCAATTGTAATAAGTGTGTGACTGTGCAGAACTATATGTCCACGGTTTTCTTCATTTAAGTGGAAATGTCATAGTGAGAGATAGGGGTGGGTATCACCACTGATTTCCCATTTCGATTCGATTTCGATTCACAAGGTCCCGATTCGATTCGATCCGATTCAATATCGATTCTTGTAGGGACATTTCAGTTACAATAAAAAGTGTAGTTTGAATGTGAAATGTTGTAATGATACAAGAAACACTCAAACTTTATTAAAATGTATTAAGATATTAGTGTTTATACTGTGAACAACAGTTACATTCTTTTTTTAATATCAATTAATGCACACTCTTCCACATAGCTCATTTACCAGAAAAGGCATTGAAAGCGGTTTTGAACAGCCTTTTAACGTGCAAATTAAGTTTTTAAATTTTTTTTTACTTTTTTTTTTACATGTAACAAAAACATTTATGAACATAGTTCTGAATATTGTAAACATTAAGGTCCAAAAACTAAGATTTATTCATGACTGCTTTTTGACATCTTGGAGATTGTCAAATTTTTCTGCAAGAAAAGGAGCTGATCAACATGTTGAGGAGTGAGACAGATCCTTTGTGCAGTAACAACATTGCCAACTTTTGAGAAAACTTCACAGCTTTATACTTGACGCGTCGCGACCGGTGTGAGGGTCCGCGCGCCGGAAAAACGACGTAATCGCGGTGGCTCCGCTCGTGCATTGTCGCTTCACGAGGTTGTGCACCTCTCGAATTTTGTAACTTTAGCGCCCCGCGCTTCAGCACAATGAACAAAGTCATGTTTGCAGGGTTCATACACCTTTATAAGGTGGAATTCAAGCACTTCGGTTATTTTTTGGCACGGGGAGAACTTGTAGATAGTTTAATCGCAAATGCCTTCTCTAGTGGAGTTTGTTTGGGTTCTGGCGTTTTTTGAATATCAGGATGGCGTTAAATGATTTCTCAGATTTGTGGTATTCCCACAATATTTCACCTCCATGTTGCACAGTTTACACACGGCTGTGCTTTTATCCAACTCTTCCCTACCAACATGGTTTCTGAATCTAAAATGTAACCATACATCTTCAGGGTTGCCAACTTCTCAAGATCGCTTGGAATGAGATTTGAACCTGGAGGGGGTGGCAGTGTAAAATGGACACAAATTAAGTATTATATCGCGATCGATCGCTTGCCAGTGGTTGGCGCCAGAGCGAACTAGTAACTCATAACAGCTGTATGGAGTTGCATGTAATGTTGGCATCCATCTGTCTCACGTGACAATGGAATTTGCGCCTTGGTTTTGGCCAGTATAGTTACAACGCCTAACATGGCTCAACAGCCCAATCTTTGAGCGGCACAGTCTGCCACAATTTCTGCTGGCAAGGTGAGCATTAGAGTCTACTGGCACTACAGCCTTTAGCCGGTAACAATGCAGATGGAGATGCAGTGGAAGCATGGGCCGAAACCAACCAGCTCAATCTGATCCACGATGCCAAGCAACCAAAGTTCTTCAACAGTGGGCGATGGAAAGCAGGCTACAACCCTGATATCGTGTTTGTTAGCCATAGCATCTCTGGACTGAGCAGGAAGCTAGTACTGGAGCCACTGCCAAAGACCCAACACCACCCCATTGGCCTCATAGTCAATGCTGCAGTTATCCCAGCCACAGTTCCTTTCTGGAGAAGATTCAACTTTGGGAAAGCAAACTGGTTTGGCTTCCAAGAAGAACTCGAACAGAAGATCGCCCACCTTCCAGCAGACCCCAAAAATTATGAAATCTTCACCAAGCTAGTGCAACAAGCAACCCGAAAGAACATCCCAAGAGGCTGTCGTACTCAATACATCCCCGATCTCGATGCCTTAAGCAGCGAACTATATGAGCAATACCAACAGCTCTATGAATCTGACCCTTTTGATGAAAACACAATCAAAGTTGGTGAGAGACTCATGACCTCATTATTGGAAAGCCGCCAGCAGAAATGGCAAACTCTGCTGGAAAAAACCGACATGGTGAAAAACAGGAAAAAGGCATGGAGCCTCATCCGGAAAATCAACAATGATCCATCAATTCCAACACAATTACAATATACCATCACGGCCAACCAAGTTGCGCACCAGCTGCTGCTCAATGGGAAATCCACCACCAAACAGCCAAGGCCAAAAGTAGACCGACTACAGTATTCCCAAACCACCGGACTAACCGAGCCATTCTCCCCCGAAGAGCTAAATATTAGTATCAAAGCCCTTAAGATCGGCAAAGCCATTGGCCTGGATAACATTTTCACAGAGGAGATCAAGCATTTTGGACCTCTGACGCGGAAGTGGATCCTTGAGCTGATGAACAATTGCATGCAGACAAGAAACATCCCAAAGATTTGGAGGAAAACCAGGATCATTGCTCTCCTAAAACCAGGTAAAGATCCAGCACACGCAAAGAGATTCCGTCCAATCTCCCTGCTATGCCACCTATACAAGCTGTTTGAGCGCTTGATCCTCAACAGACTTGCCCCAGCTGTTGAACCAGCCATCATCCCTCAACAAGCTGGATTCCGACCTGGAAAATCTACGACAAGCCAAATCCTGAGTCTCACAGAGCACATTGAAGACGGGTTCCAGAAAGGACTGGTGACAGGAGCTGTTTTTGTTGACCTGTCTGCTGCGTATGACACTGTGAACCACCGCCTCCTCCTGAAAAAGATTTTGGAGATTACAAAAGACCTGGCACTCAAAGACCTTATCGGAGCCCTCCTCAAAGATAGACGTTTCTATGTTGGTCTTAACAACAAAGAAAGCCGATGGCGATGACAGCGGAATGGCTTGCCTCAAGGAAGTGTGCTGGCTCCACTATTATATAACATATATACCAATGACCAGCCAATGGACCAGAACACTGAGCGGTTCATCTACGCTGACGACCTCTGTGTAACAACCCGGGAGAGTACGTTTGAAGCTGTGGAATCGAATCTCACCTCAGCCCTGGATGAGTTACACCTCTACTATGAGCGAACCACCTACACGAAAACCATGCGAAGACCCATATCTGCTCGTTCCATCTCAAGAACCGGGAAGCAAACTGACCTCTTAAATAATGAACCACCTTGTTAACTACCAGCCACAGCACTTGCAGACAGTTTAACAGAACAAACGTAACTCTCTAGCAATGCAAGATTCACTCAATCAAATGCTAACATTATAACATATTACAGAATTCCACAAGTTTCCATAAGCTGTCAGCTATTTATAAAAAGCTCTAGGGGCTGTGAGCTGATTGCTGGCTAGCATGTGTAGTTGTGCAGTGGACAGTGATCCAGTCACAGGCCATGTTGTTGGGAAAGTTGGGGCAGATTGGTCAGTGGGTTAAACTGTAGCATCTCACACATTCCTATTCTCAGTGGCTGAAAGAGGCAATGTGACCTAATTAGTGGTCTAAATAATTACCCAGCAGCCTGGTGGGAATGTACATTATATTGCCAAAAGTATTCGCTCACCTTCCTTGACTCACATATGAGCTTAAGTGACATCCCATTTCTAATCCATAGGGTTCAATATGACGTTGGTTCACCCTTTGCAGCTAGAACAGCTTCAACTCTTCTGGGAAGGCTGTCCACAATGTTTAGAAGTGTGTTCATGTGTTCATGGGGATTTTTGACCATTCATCCAGAAGCACATTTATGAGGTCACATACTGATGTTGGACAAGAAGGCCTGGCTCTCAGTCTCAGCTGTAATTCATCCCAAAGGTGTTCTATCTGGTTGAGGTCAGGACTTTGTGCAGGCCAGTGAAGTTAATGTCCTGTTGCAGCTTTATACCACTGCATCCAACACTTTGCATTTGCTGCTTGACCATGGAAACCCATTCCATGAAGCTCTCTGCACAATGTTCTTGAGTGAATCTGAAGGCCAGATGAAGTTTGGATGTCTGTAGTGAATGACTGCAGAAAGTTGGCGACCTCTTCACACTACGCACTTCAGCATCCACTGAACTCGCTCCGTCAGTTTACATGGCCTACCACTTCATGGCTGAGTTGCTTTCGTTCCCAAACACTTTCATTTTCTTATAATACAGCTGACAATTGACTGTGGAATATTTAGGAGCGAGGAAATTTCACAACTGGATTTGTTACACAGGTAGCATCCTATCACAGTTCCATTCTGGAATTCACTGAGCTCCTGAGAGCGACCCATTCTTTCACAAATGTTTGTAAAAACAGTCTGCATGCCTAGGTGCGTCATTTTATATATAAAATTTTGGCAATATAGTGTATAAGAGTTTGTGTATGTTTGTGTAAGTGAGAGAAAATGAGTGTGTGGGTTGGGGGACAGCCAGTGGTGTGTGATAGGCAGGTGTCTCTCTTGCCAGTCTCATGTTTGGTCAAAGTGTTCCATAGGTCTCCCACATGGTCAGTGTTCATAGAATACATGTGTGTTAATCAAGATTAGACAATACCTCTATTCACACTGAGGTACAGTTCATCCCAGACTCTGTTCTCTTGTTTGTTCATGTCTGAGATATGTAGGCTTACTGTATGATGGGGATTCTGAGCAGCCCCGTCGACAGGGGGGGACAACCGGGTCTGTTGTCCCGGGCCCTAGGGCCAGGGGGGCCCATCAAAGAGCCCAGCAATTTATTTTTTATTTAAAGTCTATAATTTCTAAATAATCTTGAAATATTTCGTTAATATAACATTCTGTACTCATAATAAACTCAATGACTAAAATATATGTTTTTTAACTATCTGCATATTTTCCATTAAGTGCATACACCCCTGCCTTCCACTGGAAAATGGTTTGATCCAGCACGACCGTAACCAGCTGGTACCCGCCCAACAGCGGGGAATACAGTGGTGGATACTTAAAGAAAATACAGAAATCTGGAGTGCAGAAAAGAAAGGAAAACATTTACCTGATGAATTTTAAAGTTGCATTGTGTTCCAGTTTTGAAAAGTGCTGGAATTTAGGCTAAAGTACTTGAAAATGCTTGAAATTGTAACTACTTCGTTTCACAACAAATAGCTGTCTGACTGAACAGTTCTCGTGAAGACATGAAACTTTCTTGTCCCGGGCCCCAGCAAGACTGTCAACGGGCCTGATTCTGAGTATGTGCGTGTGTATGTGTGTGTAGTTGATTTAAATCTCTTTCATCTCCTTCACTATGCAGCAGACTCCTGAGCATTTGTCATTACGTTAAGAATCAGTTGCAGGACAAATTTATGGCTCAGTGTCACAGTAAGGGAGAATCTTTTCTTTGTCCAATACTGTGTTACTGCACATGGTCTCAAATCCCACTTTATTTTGGTCTGGATCAGAACTGGGAGTGGCATTTTTTCTTGAACTTGTGTAGTAGGCAGACTATTACTACTACAGCATGCCATTTTATTCTTAAATGCCTTCTGTTGTTTGCATTCAGAGGTGATCATTAGCTAAGCCTTGGACTCATCAGACAATAGAAGTGGCAGGCATGTATACGTGAGTGTGACTTGTTCTAATAGATCAGGGGTACTCAACTGGCGGACCGCGGTCCGGATCCGGACCCAATCTCATTCCTGATTAACTGGATACGGACCAAAAAAGGCTATTGAAAAAACACTCCGTCACGAGTGTTACGTTTGCCACCCCTGCTCCCTGCTCAACAACTTACGTTCCCCCCCCCCCCCCCCCCCCCCCCCCCCCCCACTCAACAACTTACGTTCACCACCCCCGCCTAACCGGACCTCAGGTCCGCGGACAAATTTAGTTGAGTACCCCTGTAATAGATTATCAAAAAAGTCAAAGAACAGAAACTCAGAAGGTAAGACATAAAATTTAAAATGTACGCAAGTGAGGGACTTCCGGTATGAGGACGGAGTAGTCAGACCTGTGTGCAACGTGCTCCAGCTTAAACTCGATTGTTTTGTATTCAAAACTCATTTCTAAGGTAGGGAGAGAGTTTAATTACAATAAAAAAAAGAAACCAGAACAGCAAGAAACTAACCTTTTGAACCAACCATGCCTAAACATAAGGAGAAAAACAGCCAGACTCCAAAAGCTAGCGAGGCAACCTCACAGGCTAACGCTAACCCAACTGAAACACCAGAGCCATCCGGACCTAATGTAACGTCGAATGATCTTTTGGAAGCCATAAAGGAGCTCAGATCCGATCTCAAAGGGGACAATGACCAATTAAGAAAGTCTATGGATTCAATACGCCGAGAGATGAGCAACAAGCTAGATAGCCTCACCGAGGAAGTGCAAGGGCTGAAAGAGCAAATGGGGGAGATGGAAACCCGCCTGACGCAGGTGGAAGATTGGGCTACGGAAGTTTCTGGAGTCCTCGCGGCAGCCATGCAGCGGGAAGAAAAGATGCAGCGGAAACTCACAGATTTGGAATCCAGGTCTAGGAGGAACAATATCCGCATCTTTGGAGTACCTGAAGGAGAGGAAGGTAGCTCAGTGACACATTTTGCGTCTGAGCTTATAAAGCGCGAATTTCCAGCGGCTGCGGAGCTGGAGCTTAAAATTCAGCGAGCCCATAGATCCCTCGCTCCCAGGCCAAGGTCCTAGGCTCCCCCGCGTCCTCTTATCGTCAACTTTCAGGAGTTTACAACGAAAGAGCTAGTGCTAAGGGAGGCTTGGAAAAAAGGGAAAGTGCAACTGGGAAACCGAACGTTGTTTTTCGACCATGACTATGCCACGGAGATCGTCCAAAAGCGCAGAGAATACAACGGACTAAAGAAAGCTCTGAAGGAGAGAAACATCCGATTTCAGACGCCTTATACTAATATGAGAATCCACTGGGACGATGGCACCCAAACCTACAATAGCGCACACGAAGCTGGGCTGGAATTAAAGAGACAAGGTTTCACGGTGGCCGTACCCGAGGAAAGAGAACAGGTCGACTCGGTTGGGTCCAGACTGAAAGAGCTCCTGGGCTGGCAACGGCAGGAAAAATCTCGGAAATTAAGTCGATCTGCAGCCACGGGAAGAGCCAAAGAAATACTTCGGAGATTCGAAAGGAGCGATAGGACCAGGTTTGGCTGCAGTGTCGGGTCAGATGAGTAACGAGTTTCAGATGTTCATAGCTGGGAGCAGCACCAGAAAGAGTATAGATCGCTGGACACATAGGATGGTGCATAACTTATTGTTAACCACCTACATAGGGCCCTTTCTTTATGATTGGTTTCCCCCTGGGCCCACCAGCAGGGCCCTGGAGAAGGATAGTTTTTTTCTCCATCACTGGAGTCCAAGGTTCAGCCTGTTCTTTATTTATTTTAGATTTTATTCCACAGTTCATTTTTTCTATAACGCACGCGTACTGTTTAAAGGGGTGACTGTAGCACTCACACTGTTATGTAACTATGGTGCATGGGGTTAAAATTGTGTCCTGGAATGTTAATGGCCTAGGTAATCCTATAAAAAGGAGTAAAGTCATCGCAAAGCTGAGAAAGGCAAGATCAGATATGGTGTTTCTCCAAGAGACACATTTAGCAAGGAATGAACATGAAAAATTTAAAAAACTAGGCTTCACTAACTCTTTTTTCAGTTCATGCAAAAACAGTAGGAAGAGGGGGGTTATTACGCTAATATCTAACCATGTCAATTTTGAAATTATGGCAGTAGAAACAAATAAGAATGGCAGATATGTTATTGTTAAGGGCAGATGTAATAATGTTGTGACTACTTTAGTCAATGTATATATACCTCCAGCGAGTGATCTGAAATTTCTAAGGCTTCTCTTTGACAAAATACTCTTCATGAGTGAAGGCATTTTGGTTTGTGCAGGTGACTGGAACACTACACTGAACCACAGTCTGGATACTACAAGTAATAGAATACAAAAGCAAAACATATCTAAAAACATGAGAAACCTGATTAAAGATAATGGGCTATTTGAAGTGTAGAGGGACTTCAACCCAGACATAAAAGACTTTACTCATTACTCAGCAACTCATAAAGTCTACTCTAGAATAGATTATTTTTTAATGAACACCACAGATAGACATAGGGTCTGCGACTGTTCAATTGGGACCGCTGATATCTCAGACCACAACACTATATATCTAACAATTAACATAGAAGGCTTGAGACGAGCAACTCAATGGAAATTAAATATAGGATTATTAAATAAAAAAACGGTAGTGCAGGCTATTAAGAGGGAAATACAAGAATGCATAATCTTAAACAAAGATGATGAAGTAGAACCCACAATACTTTGGGATACGGTAAAGGCTGTAATGCGAGGATATTTGATATCAAAAACATCCTATATAAAAAAGATGGAGAGACTTGAATATGACAACCTACAAAAACAGTTAAGAGAACTTGAAAAGCTACACCAACTTAACCATAGGGAGGAAGTAGCACAACAAATAAAAACAATAAAACAAACACTGGACCAAAAGGCATCTGAAGATCTTGAAAAGAAACTGCGATTCACTAAACAAACGTTTTATGAATCTGGATCAAGGGCAACAAAAATTCTTGCAAGGCGTCTTAGATCACAAAAAACTAAGCACTTTATAAACAAAATTAAAGACCCCTCAACTAATAAGCTAACTTCTAACCCAGAGGACATCCAGACAGTCTTTAAGACCTACTATGAAACACTATATTCCCCATTGGAAAACACAAATGAAACCGTAATTCGAAACTACTTGTTCAAATTGGACCTTCCAACCATAGACCTACACCTGAACGAAGCATTAACCTCCCCAATAACAAAGGCTGAACTGGTTACAGCTATTGGTAAACTGAAAACCAACAAAAGTCCAGGGGGTGATGGATACCCAAACGAGTGGTACAAGACTTTTATGGAGGAAGTCTCACCCCTACTGCTGGAGTCCTTTAACTGGACACTTAAAAAGGCTACCATTCCACCCTCCTGGAGGGAAGCGATAATCTCCGTAGTCCCTAAACAAGGCAGAGACAAGGAACATTGTGAGTCATATCGACCAATCTCTGTGCTTAATGTTGATAATAAACTCTATACCTCAATAATATCCAAGAGGATGGAAACACTACTATCTAACTTGATAAATGGGGATCAGACAGGATTTATAAAAAACCGTCAAACCCAGGACAATATTAGAAGGACAATTCAAGTCATAGACATAGTCAATAAGCAAAAAATAGGCGCTGTATTAATAAGCCTCGATGCTGAAAAGGCCTTTGATAGAGTGAGCTGGCCCTTTTTGTTCGCAGTTATGGAGAGAATGGGCTTTAGTAGCCAATTCATAAGGAGCATACAAGCCCTCTACAAGGATCCAACAGCTCGATTAAAGATCAATGGCACCCTTTCCACTAGATTCAGTCTCTATAGAGGTACAAGGCAAGGATGCTGCTTAAGCCCCTCACATTTTGCTTTATTTATTGAACCGTTGGCCCAAGAAATCAGACAAAACAATGATATTGAAGGCATAAGGATAGCACAACAAGAACATAAGATAGGATTATTCGCAGATGATATCATCACATATATCCAAAATCCAGACTCATCCCTTCCCAAGCTCTTTTCAATCCTTAATGAATTCGGAGAGAAATCTGGTTATAAGCTAAATATTACAAAAACACAGGTACTTAGTATCAACTACAGTCCAAGTAATTTCCTTAAAAAAAAGTACAAACTAAAATGGGATTTGGAATCAATAAAATATTTGGGAGTTAAATTGGTAAAAGATTCAAAGAAACTTTTCATGGCAAACTACCCAGACCTAAACAATAACATAAAAAGAGATCTAGCACAATGGTCATTAATGCCTATGGACTTTAGTTCAAGAATAGAAGTAATAAAAATGAACATACTCCCCAGATTATTATACCTGTTTAGCTCTCTGCCAGTCCAAATCCCAGACTCTCAGTTCACAGCCTGGGACAGACAAATATCAAGGTTTATTTGGGCAGGCAAGAGGCCGAGGATCAAATTCAAGACATTGCAGTTGGGGAAAGAACAGGGAGGACTTTCCCTACCAAACTTAAGGGATTATTTCTATTCTGCCCAAATGAGATATATTGTGTGCTGGTGCTCCTCAGACTATACTGCCAAGTGGAAACAGACCCAAAGCAAAGTTAAACCACAGGCCAGACTGGGAGAGAAACAGAGTAGATTCCAGGAGGACGATAACACTACTGTTACAGAAACACTGACGGTATGGACAGAGATAGTAAAGAGAAATAAGTTGGAGGGAGATTGCCGATTACTGCTTTGGCCCTCACATACTAGTACCTTCAGACCAGGAATGACTGATCAGACCTTCAAACGATGGACGGAAAAAGGTATAACAGCAATAGGTACTTTGACTGAGGCAGGCAACATTAAATCATTTGAAAAGGTTAAAAAGGAATTCAAACTAGAAAATAAAGATCTGTTTCGATATCTGCAGCTACGACACTTCTACGACACCCAGGTGAAGCCGCAATTAGACAACTGCAATAAGCTAGTGGAACTGTTGTTGGTCTCAGTCAAACAGATGCCCTCTAAAACTGTTTCTAAACTGTATTCCTGCCTTCAGAAATGCAATGGGATTAATTCATATTATGTAAAAGCTAAATGGGAAAATGAAATGCAATTGGATGTCTCAGAAGGTGATTGGCATTTGATGTGTAAAACACAACTCACTTCTACCAGCTCCAGAAATTGGAGAGAATTCGGTTGGAAGAATCTACTAAGGTACTTTATTACCCCCCCTTATCAAAAGTAAACAAACTAAAGTTAACCAGATTTGCTGGAGAGAATGTGGCCATTTAAATCCCAGTCACCTACATGTTTTTTGGTCATGTGTGAAAATACAACCACTCTGGGCGGAAGTATTAGAAATAATAGATGGAGTCCTCCAATACGAAGTACCGAGAGATCCACGGATTCTATACCTCGGCTTGATTCCAGAGGGATTGATTGAAAAAGCAGACGTCTATATCTTTAAAATAATGCTCGTGGCGATGAAGAAAGTCATTACAAAGAACTGGTTGAAAAAAGAGACACCAAAAATAAAACAATGGATGGAAATAATGGTAGAGCTGCATAACATGGAGAAACTGACATTCCTACTGCGAATCAAAAAACCCTCGTTTGAACAGAACTGGCAGAAATGGACACTCTACAAGAACCTCAATGCAAAGGACTTAAACATATGAACTGTCACCCCACGGCGTGTGTTTTTCTTTTCTTTTCCTTTTTTTTTAATTTTCTCTTTACCTATGTTGATCCTGTTCGCCAAAACAAAAAAATGCTTTAAATAAAGAGTTGAAAAAAAAAAAAATGTACGCAAGTAAATCCAACTCAGTTTGCCTCTATGCTGTCCTCACTAAAGGTTGTTGCAGGCAACATATTTTCTAGCTATACAGCTAGCTTAACATTATATTCCCCAGCCATGCATCCTCCAAGGAACAAACACGTTGTTGAATTCGGCAGGATTTAATGCAGGAAAATATGTAATTTGTAAAACTGCAAAAAAGGACATAAAATACAAACTGGTAAGTATCTGAGTAAATACTAAGTAGTCAATGCTTTAACAACTAAACACCAAAACACCTATATGAACCAACAGCAAACTGACTATTCCCAAAAACTGTACTCAACTCAAATATGGACATAAACACGTTAATATTAGTGTAAACAGAGTAAAACTTACAGATGAAGCTGTTTCATGGGCTTTAAGGCAAAGGATTAAAAGGATTGCAGAGCTGGTCACGTTAAGAGTCCACAGAGAAACAAAGGCGTTCTTGACACTACTTCCTGTTCAATGAAGTTATCTGCAATCATCACTAGGTGGTGCTAAAGAGTATACAAAAGAAACCACTCCAACAAATCCAATACAGCCTCCATTTAATTTGTTATCTCTGACTGAGATTTATTCATTCTCATTGGAATCAAATGCCTGCTAAACCACAGCACATCAAGCATATAGTCGCTGAGTGAGGAGGGGATTTAGTGACTTTGGCCCCAGTGCCATTGCAGAGCTGCTATTGTTTAAACCGCTCATTAGCAAAGCTCTGATTGGCAAAGAGCATAAAGCCAGCACTATAGGAAATCAATGGCTAATCAGGGTGAGAGAGTTTTCGAAAACCACAAAATTGTGACTCAGTTTCGTTTTCTGAGAAATAACTTTGTAGCTAGGTCAAAGAAGTGGATAGAAGAGGGTTTGGGCCTATATTGTGGTAGTAGTCTGGGATAAAGAGTGACTTAGTACAGTAGTAATGTGACAGACATCCTCCCTTACTACCCCTCCCAACAGTCCCACTGAGGGGTCACTGTTTGTTTGGGTTTAATGCTTCTACAGAGATCACTTATCCCCACTTCTTATGAGTGTGGGAGAATCACAGAGTGAGACAAAGTGAGAACAAGGGAGAAGTAGTTGAGACAGAGAGCCGTGGGTGCAGCAATGGGAACAGTGCTTCTCAGACATAAGCAAAACGGAAGATCACAAAGCTGATGTAACTGTGGCATCTCGCCGAACCTGGGAGGCCATTGAGAGCAACAAAGGATCTCTTGTCGATTTAGCAGAGTGGGCCGAGACTTATCGCTTATCGCTGTGGCTTATTACTGCGAGGAGAGCTTGACAGCTCTGGGAAAAATGAAACTCTTCAGCTAGTCCTGCTGCTCCTCACTATTGATTGGCACATAAAGAGGTGCTTGTATGATGAGGGCTACTGCCTGGTCCTCCATTATGATAATTGTGGCATGTTTCACAATGACTCAGTCTGCATGGTGCCATTCACCACTGATGAATATTCAGTCCCAATAGTGTTGTGTTGTATGTCTAGGGGCCTGTCAGCATAGTGTTGGTTACACAGAAACAAACAGAAACTATTAACAGAGAATACAACTCAGCCGTTTGATCACCAAGTTTTACAAATGGCATTTTGGAAGACAGAGCAGCAGAATAGCAGCCTCTATAAAAAAAATTAACCTTTGTTTTAATTGACTCTGGCAAAATATAGCTTAGGCAGCTTGTATGCCCTAAAACTCATAATAAAAAGTAAAAAGTACAGCAATGTCATACATTTGACAATTTGTTATTTGTTTATAGTTATTTGTTGTGATGTGCGGTGCAGAGAGAAGGATGAGCAACGAGTCCACTCTTGCACACACTGACGTTACTTTATTTTAAACACGTGCAGACAGCGCACGTATAACATATACAAAACAACACGTGTACGACTGACAAAGAAGAGCACGGGACACTGCGCAAATGCACATTAAATAGACAAATCACACAAGCCCAGAGTGATCACGAGACGAGCCACAGGTGAGACAGATGAACACACTCGGACACATCCACACCCACGAAGATCCACAGACGCAGACGTCTACACGTAGACAATATAAACACATGCCCAAAGGGGAGGGGTCAGGGGCTGTACCGTGACATTTGTTATTTGTCAAATTGCAAATACATCTGCCAAAAAGACCTGCAAATTTGATTATAGATCATGATTATAGAAACATAATTTTTTTTCATAATTTTTGCATTTTAGTGCAATACAATATATTTTGTTTCTTCTATTTTATTATTGTCCTATACTGCCTTAACTACAGTTCAGATTTATTTTATTACAGAAAGATACATTTCTTTCTTTTTTAATAATTAAATTGTACATTTTAATGGATTCTAGCTACACATTATTCAGGGTGTCCGCGGGGTTGTAAAAAGTATTAAAAGGTAGTAAATTCAGTTGGCCAAAATTAAGGCCATTAAAAAGTATTAAGCTTCATCTGACGAGGTATTAAATTTTCGAACGCTCATCCAACTTCCTAGATGTTTTTGAATTTGTGTTAAGTGCAGGCCTTTCTCCTAAAATTAATTAAATTAGATTTATATGTTGCTAGCAGTGATATAACGTGACCTGAATCACCTAAATACCCGGCTGGTTTGCCGCCAAACCTGTTAGCGAAACTCTATGGGACAGTGCAAGTTTTCAGACGTCTGGCTTGACGACCCAAGATTTAAACAGGCATGAAAATATGTCAGCTTTCAGCGAAATTCGCTGTTTTGAAGTTGAAAAGGGTGACCTACGCGAATCATTTAGATCCGAGGACTTTTTTTGTGGGGGGGTTCGGGAGATTTACATCTATATATTTTAATTATCATATTGACTTAATAAGCAAACAGAGCACTTCCGAAATTGGCAATTTCAATGGCACAGTTGGCTACCCAATATCAGAAACAGGTAGATTTGTCCCACACAAACATTAAACCACAGAAAAAGCGGAAACTGTTTAAAAACTTTTTTTCTAATAGCGGTTTGGCAGCGTTCGCAATTCACGCGCTGTGTTTGTTGTTACAACTGACTGTACAAATATTTTCAATGTATTTCATTAATTTAGAGAATAATATATCATTTTTACATGAATGTTGGGTTTGTTTTAGTTCATCTTAGGCTTTTGGAGACAAATGCACCAAACACCAAAGTAAATTAGCTAGCTGCGAGCACAATGCTAATGTGAATAGTGAAATGAACCTGAAAGTTGAGCTTAAATATATTCAGGGCTCTCAAGTCTCACGCATTGAGCGTGTGACACACGCATTTGACCGTCTTCACACGCTCACACGCCACACTTCCGATTTCACACGGCGAGAAAAAAAATCTAGTTTATTTACCTCCGATCCATATCTATGTGGCCCTCCACTGGCGATCGATCGCGATATACAAACCCCCACCCCGCTCAACAACTTGCGTTGCGTTTGCCACCCCCCCCCCCCCCGCTCAAACAACAACAACTGACGTTCGCCACATACCCCCCCCACCCCCCCGCTCAACAATTAACGTTCGCCACCCACCCCCCGTCAACAACTCTCACACTCTGGCATGAATCCAAAACTTGAGAGCCCTGATAATATGATGATGAATGGCGTAGAGGGGGCTGACAAATTGCGCATGATAACAAATCATGTCACAGTTTGTAACTGTAAAGCTATAGTATAACTTATAAATGAAATTATGAAAGCTGATACAAGTACAGTATCTAATAAAGTGGTGAGTTAGTGTTTATGGGAAATCATTGAAATACACAATCACCATTATCCTGGCTTAACTGTTGGTACGTGAAGGAGAATAAATCAAAATTCAAACACAGACTGCCTTAACACCAACATTACAAATGAAAACACTGTACAGAATGTGTCTGAAATGAAAGCTGATAACATGCATACCTCATTTTGGGAATACCATGAGATTGTGGAAAGAAGATCACTACAGTTGTCATCACATACTTTGCAAAACTGGATCTCCGGGTCTTCAAATGATGTGTAGATAGACAGGGTTACTGTACCAGTATTCCCAACAGGCGAGCTAGTTAAAAACTGCAAAGATATATAGGGAAAAAGGAAAAAGAAAAACACTAGAATAAGCCACTTAAGTCTCAAAATAAAATAAAACTAAGCTCAGTTAGCAAACTATTGATTTTGGTATTTTTGGACTTTATCAACGTTTTATCCTGATAACAGCATGTTATTCCATTACTTACTGTCACAGAGGAACTGTTTAAACACAGAATACTATATGTCCAAAAATAGTCAGACAGGCCTTCTAATTAGTGAATTCTGCTACTTTAAGGTGCATACATGGCTGACACAGGCATGTAATTGAGTATCATTATGCAGCATTTTTTTTTTTTTGGCCTACCTCCACCCCCCCATCTTTTTATGTACAGATTAAATGGCAATTATAAGAATTCTGTATAATATATAGTATAGTGATAACAATATATAATATAGTGATAACAATATGCAAAGTGATATTGGGGTTAGGTGGACCAAGAAAAGAGGGGGAGAGAAAGAATAAAAAGTGAAAAGACAAAGAGGCAGGAAAAGAAAGAAGAGAAATAAAAACAATAATAATAATAATAAAAAATAAAAATAATAATGATAATAATAAAATAAAACATGCAATCAGCTCAAAGGACCACTGCAAAGAAGAACAGAAAGTAAACCAAATACATATAGTACAAATGAGTGCGATGTATGGGTGTGTGAGTGTGTGTGTTTATGTGCAACCTAAAAGTGCAACATAGGATAGATGTATGGAATGTACTTACCAGCCAGGGTGGGTAGCTGCGACAACATTCCCCCAGAGGCCAGAGGCGGGCAGAGAAAGACCCGGGAATCCCACCCGCCCACGGCCCCCCAAGGAGCGGTGGAGTACCAGAGCCGCACTTCCCAGAAACCCTCACATGCCTGCCCCCACAGGCGGGAGAGAGAGACCCCGGACAGCGCCCCACCAGTCAAGGAGCGCAGATCCGGGGGAACCAGAGGGAACAGTTCCAAGCTCAGATCCACACCACCCCCACCGCAGAGAGCAGCTGGTCCGGACATCCACATACATCTAGACACACATTTCCTTCACACACGTATGCACTCACACATATTTAACCCATAAATATATACATATATACACATATACATACATACATACATATATATAAATATATACATACAGTACATACACATACATACGTACATACATATATATCTACACATACATATACACCCACACACACTTGTCCCCTATACACAACACCCCTGTGTAAACACCCACAGCCATACCAATCGCACAGTGAACAAACGATGACAGACATCAACAGTATTGAGGACATGCTGGTCGGAATCCGGAACCCTACCTCCCGGCCCACCCCAGACATCCCCATCATCCACCGCCCCACTCCCACCACCCAGGCACCTCGGAGCCCCAAGGCCCAGACCCAACGCCCCGACACAAGGCCGACTGACCCACCCCACCCAGCGGTGCAACCGCAGCGGCGCAGGTCCCCCCGCACGGGCAGGGCCCTAGCTCGGGGTCGGGGGGCCCCAGGCATCGGGCCCCGCCACCTGACCCCGCAGGGGAGGCCAGCCACCCCGCCGAGGGCCAGCATCTGCTCCCCCCGCACCCCGGCCCCACACCCCAGATCCCAGAGGGAGCGCCACCCAAGCCCCCCCACCACCGCCCGCCAGGGCAAACACATGCCATCCCAGGTCGGCAGCCCCGGCCCTCCAGCCCAGAAAGTGGCCGGCACGAGCAGTCTCCCCGGGGTCGACCCCCAGCCACCAACCGGCCCTCCGGGAGCTGAAGTCCCCGCCAATCACCCCGACTAGCTAATGGAACTGATCAGTGGGAACCAAAGAGAGTTAAATTCCTCCAACTGGTCTTTAGAGGAAGCAGACATTCTCTCCAGACAGATGTGATCGAGTAATACATTTTTGTAATGAGTAATATGCAGGTTCTTTTTCGTATTCCAATTGATGAGGATGGTTTTCTTGGCGATGCATAGGGCAGTGAGAACTATGTGATATGTTTGCCTCTGTATCTAATTCACTGACGTCTCCTAAGATGCACAGTCTGGGGGAAGTTGGGATGCAGCTTTTAAACCCCATGGACAATTCTACACATACCTTCTGCCAGAATTCCTGGACAGGCCTACAATCCCATATAGCATGCATATAGTTATCAATTATATTGCCTGTACAGTGGGTACATATGTTTGATTGTGCTAGGCCCATTTGGAACATCCTTTGTCCTGTATAGTGTGTTTTATGAAGGACTTTGTATTGTATAAGTTGTAAGTTGGGGCTTTTACTTATTTTGAAGATATTTATACATATGTCGGTCCAGAAATGTTGATCTGGATTAATAAATAGGTCTCGTTCCCATTTGGCTATCGGAAGGGAGATTGAGTCATCAAATTTTAACAATAATTTATACAGTTTTGATAATAATTTAGGAGTATATAGATTTAAAAATTCAGTTACCCATGGTGATATTTCTAAATTCAGTTGATTGCGGTTGAATCTTTGTTGAATGATGGATTTTAATTGTTGATATTCCAGAAATCTACTGTTGTTTATTCCATATTCTGATACAAGTTCCTGAAATGTGACAAAGTTTCCATCTTTAATAACATGTTCTAAATTTTTTATTCCCTTGTCATGCCATGATGTGAAACGTAGTACTTTCTTGTTCTGACAGATGTCTGGATTGTTCCAAATGGGTGTTTGTTTGCATGGGATGAGTGGGGACCGAGTTAATTTAAGGAATTCCCACCAGGCTGTCAGTGAAGTATTTAGACTATAGCTTTTAAAACAGTCCTGACGCTTAATATTAGAGCTAATGTAAGGTAGGGGCAGTCATGGCCTGGCGGTTAGGGAACTGGTCTTGTGACCGGAGGGTCGTGGGTTCGATTCCCAGAGAGGCCATGACTGAGGTGCCCTTGAGCAAGGCACCTAACCCCAACTGCTCCCCGGGCGCCGGGCTAGGGCTGCCCACCGCTCTGGGCACACGTGTGATCCACAGCCCCCTAGTAATCACTAGTGTGTGTGTGTGTGTGTTCTGACTGCACAGATGGGTTAAAAGCGGAGGACAAATTTTGATTGGGGTGTAAAAATCACAATTGACAAAATATGGCACATTAAATTATTATTATTATTAGGTCTGAGAGTTTTATTTTCCCGCAGAATGCTTGTTCTAGGTCTAACCATGGCCTGTCTATTAAGTCGTATTTGACCCGAGCGTTAGAACGCGTGAGCGGGGAAGATCTGGGTCCTCTCATTGCAGGCTCTCGCCAGCCCATCGAGCCGGCCTTCCTCTTGCGAGCGTGCAGAAGCAGCCATCTTCCTCACGCTTGCGGCTGGGGGAGACGCTCGTGTCTGTGGGGTGGAGTGCGGTCAGGACCACGGTGTCCAGCAGTGACGCCGTCTCGGGGAACTGACGGCAACGGTGTTGGCCTCGTGCGGCCGTGCGGACGTTTTCGAGATTCTCCTCCTGGATGTTATGTTTGCCTCGTCAGAGGGCTTCTGACGACGTGAGGTGACGTGACGATGACGGTGTAACGCTACTCCTCGGGAGACAGAGTGCGATCAGCAAGATGGCGGCACACACTATCTAACAACTTAACTAACAAAACAAACAAGAGAAAACGACAGCAAACAAAACACAACGCCCTGGAAGCGTTAGAAGAATTCGTCGACGAGTATTACAGTCTATATTGCAGCATGAGCTCGGACAAAGGAGAAGGAAAGAAAGGAAAAATGAAGGCAACTCCTATCTCCAAAAGACCACGTCCGACCAGCTCGACCTGAGACTCAGAGGAAACGGATTCCCCAACCCACACAGAGGTCAGTGAAATCCTCATCTCCATTGACTCCAAACTAGCAACCCTGGACGCGAGAATCTCACTTGTGGAGATCCTGCACAAAGAATTCCAGGCGCTGCGTGAAAGCCTAGAGTTCAGCCAGGAGCAGGTCGCATCACTGGCAAAAGAAAACAAAACCCTACAGTACAATATAAACACCGTCACAACCCAACTTTCACACATTACCAAAGAAAACAAGGAAATGAAAAGAACCATACTAGACTTACAAACTCGCAGCATGAGGGACAATATTGTATTTTCCGGGATCCCCGGAAACACATCCGAAAACCCGGAAAAGCTGATCACGGAGTTCATAATCTCCAAACTTAAAATCCCACCTGAAACGGCCAACACCATAACCTTTCACCGCGCACACCGCCTGGGAGGAATAAACACGCAAAACAAACGCCCCAGACCCATCGTGGCAAAAGTGGAACACTATAAACACAAACAACTCATACTCGGCAAAGGAAGAGAACTGAAAGGAACAAACTACGGCATAAATGACCAATACCCCCGCGAAATACTTGACAGACGGAAAAAATTACTCACCGTGAGAAAACAGCTGATTCAAAACGGAAAACGGGCAGTTCTCTCCGTGGATAAACTATACGTGGATGGCCAGCTATACAGAGATCAAGAAATCACTCCCTGGCTGTACTGATACGAGATGGATGATCATCAGTGAAGATACATCACAACTGACTACCTGACAGCTGACTACAAGCTCTCTTTTCTCCCTTAAACCTGATTCGATGTCTATAATATATATGTATGTGTATGTATGTATATATGTATATATATGTATGTATATATATATGTATGTGTGTGTGTGTGTGTGTGTGTGTGTGTATGTGTATGTGTATATATATGTATATATATATATATATATATATATATATATATATATATATATATATATATATATATATATATATATATATATATATGTGTATATATGTATATATGTATATGTCTACCCGCCTACATATTGGTTGATCTACATAGCTAGACAATTACAAATATTTCAATAAGTATACATACAAATATATATATATATATATATATATATATATATATATATATATATATATATATATAATTAATGTACATAAGAATGTACATCTGAATATGTACTAATAACTATCCATCATATCATCGCACTCGTCTACACTACACCTTCCTTCATGTACAAAAGAGGAAAACGACCCTGCATTACCCTCCTTTTCCCCACCCCTATCTTTCTTTCTATCCTCTGTCTGTCCCAAATAAATTACATTCACCTAAATAGAATCATGAACATAACTATACAATTAATTACAAACTATTGGACACCTTACAACACTCCAACATGCTACAATTAAAATTAGTTACATGGAACATACATGGAATTGGCTCCCAAGAAAAAAAAACTAAAATATTTTCCTATCTCAATAGATTAAAAGCAGATATATGCCTCCTACAGGAAACTCACCTAACAGAATCAGATCAACAAAAATTGAAATCAGCAGAATACAATCACATATTTACAGCCAATTACAACTCTAAGCAAAGAGGTGTAGCCATTTTAATTCATAATAAAATCACATTCACACACAATGCTACAATCACAAACCCAGATGGACGATACATCATCATAAATATCACCATTAACAACCACACTTTTACCATTGCTAACATCTATGGACCAAACATCGACAATCCCTCGTTATTCCATGACTTCTTCACACAAGTAACCTCAATAACCAACTCTTCAATAATAATAGGAGGCGATTTTAATACAGTTATTGATCCAACACTAGACCGGTCAGCCTATACTCAGAACACACGCAACTGGAATTCCACTGAAGTAATAAAACAATACATGCAAGATCTCGGTCTTGGTGATAGCTGGCGACAAAATCATCCAACCACCAAAGAATTCACATTTTACTCAGCAGTACATAAATCATACTCACGCATTGACTATTTTTTTATCAGTAATTCAATTCTGTCAAATATTGTACATACACAAATTCACCCTATAACAATAAGTGACCATGCCCCTGTCTCAATAATATGGAACTCAAACCAACAACACAAACAGACATTTAGATGGCGCCTTAACACATCACTTCTCAATGATCAAGAATTCGATAACTATATTAAAAAAGAGTGGACATCCTTTTTAGAAATAAATGACACTCCAGACATACCAGCATCACTTTTATGGGAAACAGGTAAAGCAGTGCTAAGAGGAAAAATAATCTCATACGCTACATTTAAAAAGAAGAAAGAAACAGAACTTGAGATAAAGTTAGAATAAAAAATTAAGGAATTAGAAAATATTACCATAAGTAACCCATCTGAAGATAAGCAAAAAGAACTTAGGAAACTTAGATACGATTTAAACGCATTGACAAATAAAAAAACTAAATTCCTACTACAAAGATTAAGACATGAAAACATCGAATACTCAAATAAATCTGGAAAATATTTAGCAAATCTTATTAAGCGTAATAACGAAAAAACATTCATTCCAACCATAAAAAACTTAGCAGGGAAAACAGTGCAGACACCTGATGAGATAAACAACACCTTTAAAGATTTTTTCAAAAAAGTATACTCAACAGACAATGAAACCAACTTAGACGAAATTAATAATTTTCTGGACCATATCAAACTACCTAAATTAACTGAAAACCAAAAACAAACACTCGAAAGACCATTATCCCTAGAAGAACTTTACAAAGCTTTAAAACATATGCCCAACAGTAAAGCCCCAGGACCTGATGGATTCCCTGCTGAGTTTTATAAACACTTTTGGCCATCCTTATCACAACTCTTTTACAGAACAATAACAGAAATCAAACAAAATGCAAAACTCCCAGCAAATATGAACACTGCAACCATCTCCCTTCACCTTAAACCAAACAAAGACCCTACCCAACCATCTAGCTACAGACCATTATCATTAATGAATACAGACACAAAAATAATCAGCAAGGCCCTAGCCAACAGAGTAGAAACAGTAATTCATAATTTAATACATCCTGATCAAACGGGTTTTCTCAAAGGTCGACACTCATCCACAAATATGCGCAGATTAGTGAACATAATAGATTACACCTCACACCAAAACATACCAACAGCAATTATAACGCTAGATGCAGAAAAAGCCTTTGACAGAGTAAACTGGAAATTCTTATTTACCACACTGTATAAACTCGGATTTGGAGAATCATTCATTAACTGGATACAGATCTTATACACTGCACCTAAGGCTACAGTCAACACCAACGGGGTAATATCACAACCTTTCACATTACACCGGGGGACCAGACAAGGATGCTCACTCTCTCCCTATCTATTCTCTATCTTCATAGAACCACTAGCAGCAGCAATACGACAAAACACAGACATTAAAGGAATCCAAACACCTAACATGGAACATAAAATCAGTCTATATGCAGACGACATCTTACTATTTCTACAAAAACCACATATCTCAATAACAAAAATAATTAAAACAATTGAAACCTATTCAATAATATCAGAGTACTCAATTAACTGGTCAAAATCTGCAATTCTCCCAATAAATATAAATAAATGTGATAATGAACTGAAAACATTACCTATCCCAATATGTAGTAATTACATCACATATCTGGGTATAAAGATATCTCCCCAGCTGTCAGAATTGTTCAAGCTTAACTACAATCCATTAACTAAAACAATAAGTGACGATCTTCACCGCTGGACTACACTTCCTCTTTCACTTGCTGGCAGAATTGCTACGATTAAAATGACAATATTACCAAAAATCAATTATTTATTTTCAATGATTCCCATTCAGCCCCCACTCACTTGGTTTCAGACTTTAAATACCACAATAACTGATTATTATTGGAAAAATAAACCATCTAGAATCAAACTCACAACGTTACAGAATTCAAAATCATATGGCGGTCTAGAGGCACCAAATTTCCACAATTATTACCTGGCAAATCAATTACAATATATATTAAAATGGATCAAACCTAATAGTACAGATAGATCGTGGACTGATTTAGAACAAGCACTATGTAAAGATATACAAATATCCAATTTACCATTTATCAGCCAAACAATTAAACATCACCCATGTTTTTATAATACAACTGTGGCCACAACTCTGACAGCCTGGTGGAATTTTCACAAACTAACAAACTCAGCACTAACACCAACCATCCACTCACCCATCTGGAATAACCCGGACTTTACAATTAATAAAAAAACATTAAATTATCTATCATGGGCTAATAAGGGAATCACACACCTAAAACATCTGTATAACAATACCACACTGATGTCACTACCACAAATAACCCAGAATTACGGAATCGAAAGAACTCAGTTCTTACAATATCACCAGTTAAGATCACTCATCAGTTCAAAAATCAATCCAACTACTCTAGCCCTCTCTACACCAATCTCAGAACTTCTTAACATTAATACAGCAAATAAAACATTATCCAAAATATATAAAATTATATCTCAATTAAATCTTAACATGAGCCTACCGTATAAGCAATGGGAAGAAGATTTATCATCAACTTTTAATACCAACTTCTGGATACAGATATGTAATAATAACTATAGCATTATCACAAATACTAATTTACAACTAATCCAGTATAAAGTTATCCACCGAGTACACTATACCACATACAAAATGTATAAAATGGGATTCACAAACTCACCAAACTGTACACACTGTAATCAGAACACTGTTGATAATTATATCCATGCTATGTGGCACTGCACTCCAGTTAACCTGTTTTGGAATGAAGTCACTACTCATCTATCTCAAGCACTAAATACCCAAATTCATCCAACACCTTCATTATGCCTACTAGGGGACATATCAACCATTAGCACAACACCACAAAACAATAGAACAATCCTAATGTCGCTAGTCATTGCCAAAAAAGTCATCCTCATGAATTGGAAAACAAAAAATAACATAAACATCAATCACTGGAAAAATCTTCTAATATATTATATCCCCCCAGATACACACTTAGAGCCTACCATAAATACAGATACAGACTTAATCTAGACACAACTAACTCAAATATTACATCACAACATAAGCAAATTCAACTGTAGCAAACAAATCACAAGTTCATGATTAAAGTACATTTCTATCTTTTTATAAGCAATATGGTATATTATATATTATTGTATTATGTTATATTATAATATACTATATTGCACTATATTATACCATATACATATTATATATCTGTATAACCCCCTCTTCCTTTTGTTTCTGTCCCCCTTTACACCCCCCCTTTTCTTCTCCCTTTATACCCCCCCTCCCCCCCCATTTAAAATGTGCTAAATTTATATATGTTTTTATGATTGAATAAACAATAAACAATAAAGTATCAATAGTCCTCCGAAGAGGGGGGTGGTGGTGGGAAAAGAAAAAAAAAAAAAAAAAAAAAAAGTCGTATTTGACCCATTTTAAAATGTACTGTAATCTATTGGCTAAGAAATATTGATAAAAATTTGGTAATTCTAAGCCACCATTGCGTTTTGGCTTTTGCAAGGTTTTCATACTTATTCTTGATGGCTTGTTTTTCCATAGAAATTTTGAGATGTTTGAATCTAAGGATTTAAACCAAGCAGCAGAGGGTTTATTTGGGATTAGTGAGAATAAATAGTTAACTTTGGGTAGAACCATAATTTTAATGGTAGCGACTCTCCCCATGAGTGATATAGGTAAAGCGTTCCAACGTGTGAGATCATCTTCTATTGTTTTTAATAGAGGGATATGATTTAACTGCACCAAGTCTAACAGTTTAGCAGAGATATGTATGCCTAAATATCTAATATTACCTGATTGTAGTGGAGTGTTGGTCGTGTTCTGGTAACTACAATTTATAGGCAAAACTGTTGATTTGCCCCAGTTGATGGAATATTCTGTTATAGAAGAGAAGCTGTCTATAAGCTTGATTGTATTCGGAAGGGAAGCTTGTGTGTTCTGTAGGAAAAGTAATACATCATCTGCGTAGAGACTTATCTTATGGTTTGTGGTTCCTGTGTTAATTCCTGTAATATTTGCATTTTGTCGAATTGCTGCTGCTAATGGCTCAATGAAGAGAACGAAAAGTGAGGGTGATAGTGGGCAGCCCTGCCTGGTGCCCCTCTGCAGAGTGAAGCTTTGTGAGGTGGTGTCGTTTGTCCTAACCCGTTCATTAGGAGAACTATGTAAGGCTTTGATCCAGTTTATGAAGGATGAGCCAAATCCAAATTTGTGTAGAACTGCTAATAAATATTTCCAGTTTACCCGGTCAAATGCTTTTTCCGCATCTAAAGATACAATGGTAGACTCTAATTTGTTAATTGTGCAGTAATCTATTATGTTTATTAGTCTGCGTGTATTGTTGGCAGATTGTCTACCCTTGATAAAACCTGTCTGGTCTGGATGTATTATAAGTGGGGTGATTTTCTCTAATCTTCTGGCAAGTGCTTTGCAAATAATTTTAAGATCTACGTTTATGAGTGAAATGGGGCGATAGCTGGAAGGAAGTGTAGGGTCTTTGCCTGGCTTTAGAAGTACACTAATGTTAGCAGAATTCATGTCTGGAGACAGTACATGATCTTCTTGAATTTGATTTACCATTCTAAAAAAGGTTGGTTCTAGCACAGACCATAATTCTTTGTAGAATTCTACAGGAAATCCATCTGGTCCTGGAGCTTTGTTATTTGGTAGCTGCTGTAGGGCTTCATGTAATTCGGGCAGAGCAAGTGGTGAATCCAGTGCAACAATTTGTTCGTTTTCCAGCTTTGGGAGATTTATATTATTAATAAATTCTTCAATAGCTGAATCAGATGGATTAATCTGTAATGCATATAAAGCTTTATAAAACTCTTTAAAAGCTTTATTTATTTGTTGTGGGTCGTGAATAATGCTACCTGTTGAGTTCTTAATAGAGGAGATAGTTGTTTTTTCCTTATTAAGCTCTAACTGATTCTAACAAAGAATTTTCCAGATTTATTGCCATGTTCAAAATTCTGCCAACGCAGTCTTTGCAGTAAAAATTGTGTCTTTTTATCTATTATTTCATTCCAGTTTTAGTTTCCTCAGCTTGTTCAGTGTGTATTCTTGAGGTGAAGCAGCATGGGCAGCTTCTAAAGATTTTATTTTTCCTTCCAATTCTAATACCTGTGTTTTTTCTGTCTTTTTCTTATGTATGCAGTAGGATATTATTTTCCCCCGCATTACTGCCTTCCCTGCTTCCCAAAGGACACACGGAGAGGTACCTGGTAGATCATTATATTCTAAATATGTTGCCCATTCTTTTTTGAAGTAATTAATGAAATCTTGTTCTTTAAGTAATGATGTATTTAATCTCCAGTTCCTCGTTGCTGGTGTGGTTCTTTTCTGTGTCAAAGAGAGAGAGACCGGTGCATGGTCACTGATAGTGATAGGATGAATACGAGTGTCTGTGACATCTGTCATAATGGAATTGCTAACTAAGAAGTTGTCTAAACGAGAATGTGAGTGGTGTACTGCCGAAAAGAAGGAGTAATCCCGGAGAGTGGGGTGTTGTGAACGCCACGCATCAGAGAGTCCAAAATCGTTCATATACTGTTTTAGGGTGTCTATAGACTGCCAGTTCCTTTGACTCACTGCTGTACTGAGCCTGTCGATATCTGGATCAAGTACCAAGTTGAAGTCTCCTCCTATTATTAGTTTGGTGTCAGAGTGATCAGAGAGTGCAGTGAAAATATTGTGGAAAAAGGAGGGGTCGTCAACATTCGGTCCATATATGTTAGCCAAACATAAACACATATTTAGAATGGATAGGTTAAGTATTATGTATCTACCACCTGGATCTGTTATATTGTTGCTAATGGAAAAGCTTATCCTTTTGTTAATTAATATGGCCACCCCCCTTTGTTTTGAGTTGTAACAGGCTGAGTACAAGTGTGGGAACTGAGGAGAGGTCAGTGTGTATGTAGGTGTTTTGGACATATGTGTTTCCTGTAGAAAGACAATATCTGCTTGTAAGTCGTTTAGCCGATCAAAAAATTTCAATCTCTTTTCCCTCGAACCAGTTCCACGTACATTCCATGTGACGAACTTTAGTGAACTAATGTTAAAACTACTTGTTTGAGTGTTGGATGGTTGCTAAAGGTGTGTGTGTTGCACTTCTGTGTTGTATGCCTGTGTTGAATGTTTCGTGTATGTGTCTGCATCTGCGCTATATGCCTGGGTGTGTGTGTCTGTGCCTGCTTGAATCGGTCATGTGTGTGTATCTCCTGTGTGTTAGTGTGAGATTGTGCTATATGTCTACGTGTGTGTCTGTTTTGCATACCTGCCTGCATGTGCGTGTGTGTGTGCATACAATACATTGCAGTCTTGAAAGTGGGTGAACAAATCGCTGGGTGAGTGTAGAAAGAGAAAAAGAGAGGGGAAGGGAAAAGGAAAAGGTGACGTACACTGAAAGTGCATATACAACAAAAAAGGTATAAACCACTAGGACTTATGACGGAAAACATACGGTACAGTGCTAATTAGACCGGCATTAGTTATTTAAACTTAGACATGTCTTATTGTTCTAGGCGAAAAGTAATGTGTAGTAAGGAGTTGGTGTCGGTGTTGATACAGTTCACCTGTTTAGAACAGCCATGGTGTTGTGTTGGTGTCGCGGTAGAGTTGACCGTTCACGTAGAGTTTATCCACTGATATTACAGCCCGGGAACCTGCTTGGATGAAACTCTTGCGGATGGGAAACAAGACCTTGTGTCACTCCAGGATTTCTTTGGGGAACTGATCGTTAATGCTGAAGTTGGTTCCCTTCAGCTCCCGGCCGCGGCTCTTCAGCAGTTCTTTATGTTTGAAATGTTCAAATTTTGCCACAATCGATCTGGGTCTCTGCGCATCCGGCCGTTTCCCCCCCAGGCGGTGAACGCGGTGAAAGCTGATGTTTTGGACGGTTGCCTCTGAGATTTTTAGGTGAGTCTGTATGAATGTTTTCACCGTAGTCTCGGGGTCTTCGTCCGCCTTCTCCGGGATACCTGCAAATATAAGATTATCATTATGCAGCATTTACCTCATTCTGCTCTTCATGTTGTGATTCATGTATTTCATGATCTGAAGAAAAGCTTTCATGACCATCAAGCTTTTCATTTTCATGAACACAAGTCTCCGTCCCTGGTTTTGGTTTCCTTTTGAATGGACAGGCCTTTTTGAAAAATACATCAGTTATAAGCATTTTGCAGTATCAAACCAGTTTTTAAAAATATGTACTACAACAACATCTCATTACTTTCCACAAAAGATCCTAAGATAATTTGTGCCCCAATTTTGTACCTGAAGTTAAGGAAAAAGGATACCTTTCTCTTCTTCTTCTTTGTAGACTCATCAGGCTGAAAGTCAGAATCTGTATCTGAAGAAATGACAAGGGATGGCCCCTCCTCGGTATCTACTTGTTTTGAACAAAGGTATAGGCGCACCATCTGTAGTTTGCTTTCTTCGTATATCTGACACAATGTGGTTTCTGGCGGTATGGTACTTTGACTAAAATCACGAATTTCAAAAACAAATTTATCTGTAGGGCCTTTGGGGAAAAACAAATCTTTGCCAACACAAAGTAATTCTTCAACCAAAGTTTTTATCTGACAGCTTAGGTGTCTTGTTCCTCCACCGTTTTTTGTCCGTACCTGCCGATACTGTCCACCCTGGAAATGCAACCACCCCAATTCCAGGCGCCTGCTGTCCTTAAATGCATACTTGTTGCCAAGGACAGATGATATATCTGATAAATGCTGGTCACACCCCTTTCTGCCTTTCTTAAGCTTTGCTTTTAATCTTTGCAGAACTGAAGACTTTGCACTTGATTCTCCCTGAGTTGAACTGTAAGCAGCCATTTTTTGACGACAAAAAGCTCTCACTGCAATACGATCTCCATATCTGGGGAAGAATTCTCCAAGCTCTTCATCCATCATGACAGAGATCACATTCATGTCAATGCAGTCATGTCAATGCAATTTCCTGAAGGGATCCGTCCCAAGGGATCAATAAAGCTCTATCTATCTATCTATCTATCTATCTATCTGCAATGAAAACAAATATTTCATTTGAAAAAGACTTTTAAAAACATTGTTCTAAAGGTTCAAGTTTTAAGGAGAGGTTTCTGTGCCACATCTTAAAGCTGTCATAACAGTGAAATAATATGAAATGATACTTAATAAATAACACAAGGAAAAGTATCCTTCTTTACTAGTTCTGATGTTGCATGTTTTCTTTACTGCAAAACACTTGTAACGAGGCTCGCGCCACGGAGCGAGGAGACGGACACAATCGCTGAGAAGAGCGAGATTTATTAAAGGGAATACCATACTCATCGTCAGAAAGCCAGGCAGGGTCGATCACAGGAGGGCAGTCCGAAAAACATGCAAACACGGGCATCACAACACAGGGGAACACGAGTAACAGGCGAGGAATCAAAAGACAGGGACACAAAAACGGTCGGGTACAACGCTGAACGAGAACAAGTCAAACTAATCAAACAAAATACCAGACAAAGGACAAGGGAGACTCAGGGGCTTAAATACAAGGAATCTAACGAGGGGCAGGTGACGGTAATAACAAGGGGCGTGGTAACAAACAAGGTAATCACAGAGACGAACGAGCGGGGCGGGGTAAACAGGTACGAAACACAGACACGAGGGAGTTTGGAGTGACAGCTAACGGAGGGGGGCATGGTCATACGTGACATTACTCCCCCTCAAGGCGTGCCACTCCGGGGCACGCAAGGGCAGACATGGCAGGGAATCACGGGACACAGGACAGACAGGAGGAACAGACCAGGGGAAAGCAGGGCACAGAGACCGGGGCACGACAGGGACAGGGGAAACAGAGACTGGCCAGGAGCTGGGCCGGGGCATGGCAACACAGGCAGGGACCGGGCGAGGCACAGGAGCAGGGCTGGACGGGACAGGACTGGGAACAGACACAGGAGTGGAGCCAGGGGACAGGGCAGAGACAAAGACAGAGGCAAACACGGCGTGGACGACTGAGACCGGCACAGGAACAAAGTGGGTCAGGACTTGGGGAACCGACATGGGGACTGGGACAGAGATGACACCACATGAAACAGACACGGGAACAGGAACACAGACCTTGACAGACACAACCACGGGGACAGGGACCAAAACAAAACCAGGGAAGGGACCAGGGAGCAAGGGGAACACGGGCAACGGAACATAGGAGGCACAGGGCGGAGCAGGGGGAACACAAAGTCCATGCCCAACAGGGGGCAGCACAGTCTCTGGGGCGACAGGTGCGGCCGGGCGGCAGGCAGCGGGAACAGGAGCCGGCAGACAGGCAGCGGGGACAGGCAGGGTCCGCTGGCGGGCAGCGGGGACAGGCAGGGTCCGCTGGCGGGCAGCGGGGACTGGCAGGGTCCGCTGGCGGGCAGCGGGGACAGCAGCCGGCGCGGGCGACCTCTCCAGGGTCGCGGGGACAGCAGCCGGCGCGGGCGACCTCTCCAGGGTCGCGGGGACAGCAGCCGGCGCGGGCGACCTCTCCAGGGTCGCGGGGACAGCAGCCGGTGTGGACTGCCGACGGGCAGCGGGAACGGGAACTGGCGTGGACTGCCGACGGGCAGCGGGAACGGGAACTGGCGTGGGTGACCTCCTCAGGATCGCGGGAACAGGCCGCAGAGGTGACATGACGTCCTCGGGGGGCGGAGCCGCCGCTCTGACGTCCTCGGGGGGCGGAGCCGCCGCTCTGACGTCCTCGGGGGGCGGAGCCGCCGCTCTGACGTCCTCGGGGGGCGGAGCCGCCGCTCTGACGTCCTCGGGGGGCGGAGCCGCCGCTCTGACGTCCTCGGGGGGCGGAGCCGCCGCTCTGACGTCTTCGGGGGGCGGAGTCGCCATACTGACGTCATCGGGGGGCGTGTCCGCCGCGCTGACGTCCTCCGGGTTCCGAGCCGGCCACTCCTGGTGTGAGTGGCTAGTACTCCCCCCCAAAAAATTATTTGGGAGCCTTAGGGGAGCGGCTTCCGGGATCATCGGAGGGAGGTCTGCGTCACTGGGGTCCTGGGCGAGCCTGGAAGAACACACAGACACAGAAGCCTCTCGGTTGCTCTCTCTGCGACGGCTCCGCCTCCTCCGAGGCGTCGGGAGCTCGCAGTGGCCACCGAGAGCAAACCGAGGGTTAAGCCAACGCTCGTCTGTGCGCTCATTCCGTCTGCCCGCTGCTTGCACCACAGGTTGCTCACGCCTGTGGTGTTCGCCAAGCCGGGCAGACACGTAGCGCTCAATAGGAGTCTCGTCGCGAAAGCCAGTTAAAAGTGACTGTACTTTCTTCTGTGAGCGACGAGACTTCCTTGTTCCCACAGCGCCAGGGGTATTCCTGTCTCTGGTTTGTTCGCACTGAAATACCGGAGAGTCTAACCGGATTAAACCAGCCGACATCCATTCACAGTGTTTGAACTCACCAGAGTCTCGCTCTCTCGCTGTGTCCTTGAATGGTCTGGTATTCTGTAACGAGGCTCGCGCCACGGAGCGAGGAGACGGACACAATCGCTGAGAAGAGCGAGATTTATTAAAGGGAATACCATACTCATCGTCAGAAAGCCAGGCAGGGTCGATCACAGGAGGGCAGTCCGAAAAACATGCAAACACGGGCATCACAACACAGGGGAACACGAGTAACAGGCGAGGAATCAAAAGACAGGGACACAAAAACGGTCGGGTACAACGCTGAACGAGAACAAGTCAAACTAATCAAACAAAATACCAGACAAAGGACAAGGGAGACTCAGGGGCTTAAATACAAGGAATCTAACGAGGGGCAGGTGACGGTAATAACAAGGGGCGTGGTAACAAACAAGGTAATCACAGAGACGAACGAGCGGGGCGGGGTAAACAGGTACGAAACACAGACACGAGGGAGTTTGGAGTGACAGCTAACGGAGGGGGGCATGGTCATACGTGACAACACTATTCTCTCAAACCGCAATCCACAAGAACTACACTGGATTTCACTAAACTTATTTCTTTCAGTGTGGCAAAAGTAAACAGAAAGTTCATCTAACTTTAGCTATTAGCCCAGAGCTAACGTTGGTTAGCGTCGGCTAGCATCAGCTAGCGTCAGCTCGCTAGCTAACTCTAGCCATCTATGATGAGAAATGCACTTAACAGGAGGTTTCTTTTTGCAGCAAAAAAACTGTTGGGCACTAATATTTAGGCTACTTTCACCAAGCCTAACGTAACGTTATCGCAACCCTTCTAGCTGGCTAAGGTATTATCTAGCAAAGCCAACCTACATTTATATTTTTGAAAGTAATAAATTGGTAACATATTAAGGTTTTTATAGCTATCTAAACAAATAAGCTTACCTTGTCATCTTTAAGTCGCTCTATTTGTTGTTGTGCCACCTGTCGGGACTCTAAAAAGTCATAAATGTCTTCTTCCATGATGGAATGATGGAAGATTCTGAGCACAGCCTGTGCACAGAGTAGAAGTATGTGAAGGTGCTCACCACATAGTATCTGGTTCTCACCACTTTTTTACCTGAAAAAAAAATTACACCATGTCCCTTCAGGGGCTCCGTAGGATCCCGTTCTCATTCAGGACTTTTTTCCACTTCAAAGTAAAAACCTAAAACACTCAGATAAATAATAATAAACATGGTAGGTTGGCTTTATTCAGCTTTTATTTATTTACTTATTTATTTTTTTTATGAAACGTTAGAAAACATTAACAAAAAGTCACCGTCAGTGCGCAGTGCGCATATCGAACTGTCAGACAAGCACTGTGCAAAATGTCAAAAATATTTTAAATAAAATATGCCTGCCTGAAAATATAAGAAAAATTGCCACACAACAGCAAAAAAAATTATAAGGAAAGGTTCAAGTAACGGGGTTTAAAAAGCAAACAACAAAAAATGTTTATAGGCCTATTTGCCGAGACGCGACGAGACAACTTGACACGACCGAAACGACAAACTGCTGAACTGGTTTTTTTTTCCGCCTTACGCGTTTTAAATGGTATGTCATGTTGGTTGTTGTTGTGCGAAATGAAAGACGTTGATGGCATAACTTGCACTTTACTTTGTTTGATTCATCTTTATCTTTTTCAAAATACTTCTGAAGTTTTTTTAGTAGCCATTATAATCTCGGCAGATATCCTGTAGCGTGTTCAGCTCCGCTCATTTGGATTGTGCAACTGCAGGGTGTGATTTATTAATGTGTAGTAAGGAAGATGCCTATTGTTAATGCGCAAACATCATTTAAAAATATTTATTAACAGAAATTAGGATGATTTTATTTGACCAAAGGCTATATATAACGAAAACAAAGACATTTCATGTAACAACTAATTCTTAGCAGCATCCTTGGGCACCCCCATGCAGTTAGAATGGTACATTCGACTATGACGTTCATAGTCGACTAGGGGGTATAGTCGACTATAGTCGAATCATTGACTATTGCAGGTCATGCCTACTACAAACACACATAAAAGCAGTTCAACATCCTATCTTAAGATTCTTGTAGATACAAGCCTTGACCCCACTCAACACCACAATTCATGCTCATCTGTTTGACATGCTGGGATCATTATGAAAGAGGCTTGTTTTATAAGATGCAACACCTGGAATTAGAATTTCACAAAAGGGCAGTGGAGTCAGCATTTCCAAAATGCTGAAAGGTTACAAGGTTTCTTGACAGAGGAAGCCTTACATCTCATCATTAAACCATGCACCTCATTCCTCACACTTCGTGGCTGCTGGCTAAGCTGGGAGCTTAGCGATGACTCGACTGTATCTCCAGTGGCATTATAAGGGTCATTTAGCCTTTGTTGGCCACTGTGGACACCAGGGAGTATTATCCATCCAGAGAGTCAGACCCTGTAGAGGTTGGCCAAGGAGGGGGGCAAGCTCAGAGAGTCTGTGTCTCATTCTGCTGTGAATGGTAGAGCGTGGCTTGCATGTTGCCTGGAGAACCAGTCAGCCGTGGCTTCTCTGTAGCATGCTTACAGGGGATTGGTGCATGTGTGTGCACATGTGTGGTTAGGGTCAGTGGGCCCATCCTGTGTATACAGGGAGGGGCTTGCTAATCTGAGTGGTACAAGGGGGCTAGATGGAATCTGAAATATGCCATCTTTAGAAAACTACATACAATTGAAAATGTGTGAAAACTCTGTTTTTAGGGACGCTTTATCATTTAAATGAAGTAGACTGAATGGTTAGAATTACAACAATCAGAAATATAGAAGAAAGCTAAATCAGTAGTGTCATGGTTTGGAGGGCCTCCGTCATCAGCAGCAGTATTTCATGGTTGTCTTGTCCTTGTGACGTTGTGTTCATCCCTCAGGCAGGCATGGCCCATAAGAAAACCAGACACCTGAGGGTCGTTTAATCACCTGTACATGTCTTGTCTTTCTACTAGTTGACTGCTGGATGTGGATTGTCAGGAGTTTTGCGTAACTTTATTCTTCCATTTTCCTTGAGACTGGCATGATCATTTCTTTCTTTTCTTTTTGCACTCCCTCGCCTGTCACAAGTAGATTAAGTGTAAATTATTGCAAAATTTTCAACTTTTATTTTTTATTGGTTAGCTACTAGGCACTTCCCATGTAGTGAAGAGTAGTAATAGGGGGAGAATAGGGCTATTGAACTAAACATGTTTCTGAATAAACACCTCGCTCACTGCATCCCTCCAAATCCCCTCGTAACACTTTGTAATAACTTTGTCTTTGGTGTTCTGGAAGACATGGAATACCCATCCATAAGCAGACATTATTTTAATGAATACATGCTCCAGAAACTGAATTATTCTTGAAACGTGAATGTATATTTAACATTTCTGGCATTTAGTAATGGGTCTTATCACAATGTCTTCCACATTTATCAGAATAATGGTACATGCACTTCATGGGAATGTTAACTTCATAATATTTTGTAATGTGTATTATTAATGAAAAGGGATAAATATGGGATCATTTAAAAGGCATAAATGTATGCTACATACAGTATAATGAAACAAACTAGAAACACAATCTAAAGCCATGGTGAGAGACGACTGGCAAAGATATAAACAGCAAAGCTTGTTAACAAACATTAGTGCAAGAATTTGAAAGTGGCCACTGGAAGGGGTTTGGAGTCTGTGGTGAGTGCACTCAAAAACCAGAGATTCAGAAGAGTCCAAACAGGCATGGTTGTGTCCGCTGTAGCAGCAGGTAGCAGCAGGTGCAACTACAGTGGGCATGATGATGAGCATGACAGGTCTACAAAATAACCCCCAACAAAATCAGTTCCAGGATTAGTTGCATAGAGAGAGAACAAAAAAACCTCTGAATACCTCTGAAACCTATTGATTTTTTTTGCCAAACAACTTGTGGGTCCTTGGAAAAACTCTCAGCAAGATGGGTGATCAGTTACAAAACAACCTACGACTGCTTGGTAGCACCCATAATCTGCTGGGATTATACTGCCCTAAATTCTGGAAGTAGAATAGTATAGTTGACTCCGACCCCCCCAGCTGTCAATATCTGTCATCCAGGTCCGTGTGTTTTCTCTACCTGTCTGTCCTGCCCCTTTGATTACCCATTTACACCTGTGTTAATTTTTATTGTATACCCAGACTGTTATATGCCTATTTACTCTTGTTACCCATGTGCTTGAGTTACCCCTTGTTATGTTACTTGCCTTAGTCCTAAAGTTAATCTTGTTATGTTACTTGCCTTAGTCCTAAAGTTAATCTTGTTCATCTGTTCCCCATCCACATTGTATTCAGTGTATTTAATATCTGTAGTAGCCGTGTGTGTCAGCCTTTTTATGTTAGTGTTTCTGTTCCCTGTCGTGTTTACCGTGTCTTCGTTTGTGAGCTTCCTAGTCGCATGTGTTCCCCTTTACCTAGTTTTCTTCCCCTGTTTAATTGTTTGTCTTGTCTCCTTAATAAGCTATTCAAAATCCTGCTTTTGTGTCACGGCTGCTCAGCCCGATTGTTACAATTGTCCAGTGTGTTGTGTCCTTCTGCACAGGACAAAATATGCATGGCTACTTTCCACCAGCACAATACAAATGTTACAAAACTTAAATTTTCAGCCTGTTATCTTGCATCTCTTGCTCTGTGTCCTCCCTAAGCAATCTCCCCATCTTAAACTGTCTGCCACTGCTGGGGCCCCTTACATTTTACAGCACCTCTAAACCTCTTACTGTCTCCTTCCTCTCCACTCACTTCTTCTGTTTGTCCTCACTTGCACAGCGTGTTGGGGGCAGGCAAATAAATCACAGAGATACTGAGCTTGAGATAACGAGGCGATGGGGGATTCTTTATGCGGCAGATGCATTGCCCACGGCCAAATGGATGAGGACTGAACCTGGCCATGGTGAACATGCGGTGCGCTGAGCCACAATAAGAGCGCAGCGCTCCACAGAAGACCCCTAGGAAAGTTGGCTTTGCGTACGACAGGCATGTAGAACAAGCACTGGGTTTCGGTTAATCTCCGGGTTTAAGTCAGCATGTGAGGAGGAGACGACTGATCGGGAGATACTGCGTCTGCTTGAGTTCACTCACCAAGGCAGTGCCTCTGGCTTCCTTGATCTCAGAGCTGTGATGCTTCACATCATCAAAAGCACAGGCCTTTGGAATTTTCAGTGCACCCATCTGATTTTTTACTTTTTGTTTTATTATTTTTACTGGGAGTCAATGGCATATTTCCTGAAATACTGTGTTCTGTGAATGTACACAGCCTAAAAAGAAATGTGACACAAAAGAAGGTGGTGATAAAAGACACAGGACTAATGCTCTTGTTCTTTTTTTTCAATATCTAGTTGCTAGTCCAGGGCACTCTTTAATAAGCCAGCCAGCATGAGAGAGGAAGGAAAAGAGAGTGGACCAGCGAGATGCTCTTTCACAATCTCCTCCATGCAGATGGGGGCACATTGCCACAAAAAACAGATGGAAATTTAATTATGGAATACATTACATCACAGATGCATGGCATTGTTGGTTGAGCATATATTGACAAGAGCGATGAATTGTGCAGGGCTGTTTGACACAAAGGGATGAGGAAGATGCCTCTACCACTTGAAATTCTAAATCAGACCACCATAAAGAGAGAGATTACTCTCATTAAAAAGCCATTAAAAACAACTATCATCTACCTCTTTATTAAAGAAAGAGAGACAGAGACAGGAGAGAGCAGGAAACTAAAGCAAGTCAATATGACAGTATTGTGACGTGCGGGCAGGGCGAAGGACGAGACACGGGAATCCTTGCTGACTGACGTCATGGTTAATATTATTAACAGATAAGCGCATACAGCGCACGAAGAACATATACTCATTTACACAACAACGTGTAAACCTTAGACAACGATGAGCACAGGACACTGCGTGAACGCACATTAAATAGACAAACCACATTAACCCCATGTGATTACGAGACGTTTCACAGGTGAGACAGATTATCACACGACAAGACCCTAACCACGGATATCCACTGACGCAGACAAAGCACGTGGACAACGTTAACACACGCCCAAAAGGGAGGGGCCGGGGTCCTCAACGTGACAAGTATGTAAAGCCAGACAGAAGGATGGAGTGAAGAATCAAAGAGATTAAAGCTGAGCCTGTTGGAAGATGGAGATAAATGAACAGAGAACAATTTATCAGCTCAAATTAAAGACCAGACAGCTTTCCAGGACTGCATTATGTTTTCATAATTACTGTCAGAAATCAATTTCAACGTGATAACAAATTCATATAAGATTTTGTTTGTAATATTGACAATAGAAGGTGCTGTTGAAGGTGTTGCACAAATGTTATAAAAACTGCTTTTAGAGAAGCTATTACTGACTTTAATTTAGCAGACACTCACTCACATACATGGGAAACCACTGCTAAAACTGACAGAGTTCCAATTCTTAAATCTAAACTTAAGACTCACCTATTTAATCAAGCCTTCAGTTAATATTTTACCTGTGAAGGTGTGGAGTTCCCCCAGTCATCTGAGATGTTGATGCTGTCATCCAGCCATGTCATGGCATCATTCTAGTTGTGACAATGACTTGAGCAATGTCTCAGTGAGCAATGTCTCAGTGAGCCCGCATAACTGTGGTCAACTTTGAACCCCTCCCTTTAGTTATGCTGCTATAGCCTGACGGAGCCACATGCTCATCACTGGCACGTGAGCCAGTATGTTTAAATCAATGGTTGTTTAAATTGATGTTCACATACTCAACCTGTATTTTATATCTTTTTTTGCATGGTGGGCACCTGGGAGATGGTCTGGCTTGCCAGTAGGTGTGCTGATGCCAGGGTTGAATGTGCCATTCCGCAAGAGGACGTGCTGATGCTAGCTCCTACCTGAGGCTCACCATCTGCACCGAAGGGACTGTGTCTACTTGGGCTGGAATTATAACTATAGAACTACATTTGGACTAAGAATTCAGACTTCTGCTAGCGGGGCGCCCAATGGAGGATGGGTTCCCTTTTGTGGTTTATGGAAGCAGACTAACATATATAACAGCTTGTGTGTCTGTATAGAGTCAGATCTCACTGAAAAGAGTATGCTTGTACTTGTTCAGTGACATCTCCAAAGATATCTTTCCAAAATTAAGGGAATGCTTAGAACCACTGTCTTCCGAGTCTCATCCTTTGCATCAAACAAACCCTTCAACATTTACCTAATGAATTCTTAAGCAAGTCAAGTCAAATTTATTTATATGGAGCTTTTTACAACACATGTTGTCACAAAGCAGCCTTACAAGTCCAGATCCCTAATGAGCAAGCCAGAGGTGACAGTGGCAAGGAAATACTCCTTATGATGGCGGGGATTAGGAAGAAACCTCGGGAGGACCGAGACTCAATAGTTCTTTCCACAGCCTGCCAAGACCTTTTTGCAAGCAACCTTTGAGCAGAGCAAATGTTTCCTGATTTTCTCCACTGAAGTTTCCGGTGCATCAGCACCATTACATTTACATTTACGGCATTTAGGGTTGCCTAACCCTAGCTCTTATCCAGAGCGACTTACAAAGTGGTACTAGTTTCACAAATGCGCTTCTGTCTGCTCCCATTAACACATTTTGTATATTTTTCCACATAAAAAACAGAGGCCAGAAATGAGGCCCGCTTCCTTGGTGAAATCCATAATTCCTCAGACTAGGTCCTGGTGAAATGGAGTGCAGTCATTGATTGGTTGCTTCCTGCTGACGCAGCTGCGAGGTGTTTTTTGACCAATTATAGTAAATTAAGACCAATTATCTCTCTTCCTCACCCAGAACCTACTCCATGATCCTAATCAGTCTGGCTTCAAACGGGCACACTCAACAGAAACTGCCCTCAAAGAAGTGTCCGAGAAGCTCCATGCTGCCATGGACAACAAGCTATCATCAGTTTTAATTCTTCTAGATATTTCTGCAGCCTTTGACACGGTCAACCACAACATTCTCCTCTCTGTTCTGTCTAGCATCGGTGTGACTGGCTCTGCTTGGAAATGGTTCCAGTCATATCTTGAAGACCGTTCCTATCAGGTAACATGGAGAGGGTCTACATCCATGTAAACTTTCCACTAGAGTCAAGTCAAATTTATTTATATAGCGCTTTTCACAACACACGTTGTCACAAAGCAGCTTTACAATCGTATGGGTCCAGATCCCTAATGAGCAAGCCAAAGGCGACAGTGGCGAGGAAAAACTCCCTAATAATGGAGTCTCCCAAGGCTCAGTCCTAGACCCTCTTCTCTTTATATACTCGTTCCCTTGGTGACATTATTTTGTCTCCTGGTTTCTCTTATCATTGCTATTCTGATGACACCCAGCTAATTCTTTCCTTCCCTCATTCTGACACCCAGGTTTCTAGGCGTATCTTGGCATGCTTGACAGATATTGCTTCCTGGATGACTGCTCACCACTTGAAGCTCAACCCTAGCAAAACTGAGCTTCTGTACATTCCAGGAACCCCAAACCCACACAACAACCTCACAGTTTCCTTTGAGAACACCTTGTTAACACCATCAAAAACTGCTCGAAGCCTGGGTGTAATGTTGGACAATGAGTTGTCCTTCTCAACACATGTTTCAAAACTGACCAGATCCTGCAGATTTCTCCTCTGCAACATACAGATATACGACATTTCCTTTCACAGGAAGCTACTCAAGTGCTTGTGCAGTCTCTAGTAATCTCTAAACTGGACTACTCATGGAAGACAAAACTCCAGACTATTCTCCGTCCTGGCTCCAAGATGGTGGAACGATCTTCCATTAGCTGCTAGGACTGCAGAGTCTATTACTATCTTCAAGCGTAGACTGAAGACTCACCTGTTTGTTGAGTTTTTACCAGAGCACTAACTCATCTGATACCACTTGCCGTTGTTCTTAAATTGTATGTCTGTCTATGGTTATTTGCCCTTCTTGGCAAACGTCTAACTTGCAAAACACTACGTAATGATACTGACTCCTGTAGTTTAGTAGTCTGACTCAATGGTATCTTGAATTCTGTCCTTTCTGTACTATTAGAATGAATTCTGTGATCAGATGCAAAACACTTTGTAAATCGCTCTGGATAATAGTGTCTGCTAAATGCCGTAAATGTAAAATGTATGTGTAGAATTGAGACAGTCTGAGATCACTAAGGTTAATGGTAAAGAGGTGTGTGAGTTAGCGGGGACAATGTCAGACTCAGGTCCTATTGCAGTTCGGCGTGGCGCCAAGACCTACAGCAGGTTATGGGCGCTATACCGCTGGATGTCTAAATGGTGCTCAGAAAACAAAGTGGCTTATATAGATAATTGGACACGTTTTGAGGGCAGGCCTGGCCTTTTGAAGCGAGACGGTAGTGCTGCTCTCATTTCCCATAGCATATCTGCTAATGTAGACATAGTTAATGGGGATTGATAAAACAGAGCCAAAGCCAGGCAGTAGACACACAAGCTAAACCAGCTATCTGCGAGCTGCAGGGAGACATCACCTAGGTCACACCGGATTGAAACTGTGAGTACCAAAAAATAATTCTCGCAAAGTTAGTAGACAAAATTTTATCAATGTTAAATCAACGCTCCTTCAGAGAGTAGTTTAAATCTGAATCTAGGACTGCTAAATATTAGATCCCTGTCATCTAAAGCATTGCTTGTTAATGAAATGATTACCGATCATAATCTATGCATGCTTTGTTTGACGGAAACCTGGACCTGACCAGACGACTATATGGCCCTAAACGAAGCTTCTTCCTCTGGCTATAGATATTGTTACGTCCTCGTCTAGGCTAGAGGTAACAGGTAACAGTAACAGAGGTGCATGTTTTTATAGCAGCCGAATGTAAAAAGGGACTGGACAACCAGACAAAAAAATTGATGAACAGTTTTGCCTTGTATTCATACATAGAAAAAGCAGAAGTAGACAAGACAGATGTAAATGTCTTCGGGAGAGGCCAAGGCCAAAATAACAAACAAAACGTCACTCAAAACCAAACGCTTTTCCAAACTATACTTACAAAGGAAACAAACAACATATGAACTAAACTAAAACAAGAGAAGCATCTTGTAATTTACTAAAAACTTGAATGTGTTGATCCCAGGTCTTTGTGTAAACAATCACGTCATCCCAAGTAGACCTCACAATTAGGCACATTTCCTAACACGACTGTCATAAGCCTTTGAAAGGTAGAAGGGGCATTTTTAAGACCAAAAGGCATGACGTTGTACTGAAGAAATCTGTCAGGGGTTGCAAAAGCAGAAATCTCAGAGGCACGAGAAGTCAGTGGCACCTGCCAATAAATATAACTTGCTCACAAAGTTTGATGTCCCAATCCTATCAACACAGTCCTCCATACGAGGCAAAGGAAAAAAATCAGACACAGTGACCTCATTAACCCTACGGTAGTCCGTGCAGAACTGAAAGGTGCCGTCTGGTTTTGGGACCAGCAGACAAGGGGAACACCAGGGGCTCCTACTTGGAACTGCAAGACCAGCATTTAGAAGATAATTAGTTTCCTTTTCCAACAGAGCATGCTTTTGGGGATTTACCCGGTATGGATGCAGTTTAATGGGAGCGTGTAACCCCACATCTATATCATGTTGAAGTACTGTTGTACCAGAAGGAGTATCAGAGAAAAGACTAGGATATCTTTTTATTAAGGCAGTAAGGTCATCCTGAGCCAAAGACGGTAAGTCAGATAACTTATCAGGAAGATGTTGTAGAGCTTCAGAGTTTGGCTCTACGTATGACTACGTATAATTGTAGTCATACTTTAGACTTGGTCTTATCATTTGGTATTGACATATCCAGTTTAGCAATTCTTCCTCGGAGTGAGGTCGTTTCTGACGACAGCCTCATAACGAGTTGTGTTTGACTGACGGTATTCATTGGCCACCCCGCTACCAAATTAAACGAACTATAACACCCAGCACCATAGCCGCGCTCACTGATATTTTACCGGGTCTGACAAACACTGATCCACCTGTAGCTCCGGAAGGACTAGAGCGTTTGACCAAGCACGTCAAAACTTCTCTTCGTATAGCATTAGACAAGGTTGTGCCATTACGAAATAGGAGAGCCACTGAGAGAAAAATTGCATCATGGTACAACGAGCACATGCATAGTCTCAAATGAGCCGTGCAGATCTTGGAGCGTAAATGGCGAAATTCAAAGTTAGAAGTGTATAGACAATTATGGCAAAGCAGCCTTATTGAATATAAGCATGCCCTCCATAAAGCAAAATCCTCATACTTATTGGCTTAATAGAATAACATATAAACAATTCAGGACTCCTATTTAAAACTGTTTCCAGCCTTACGAGGAGCCATGAACAAATCAATTCGCTAATCCCACTAGAGCATGTGTGACGATGGGTGCGGCGTCAAGGACGAGACACAAATCCTTGCAGTTAGCAGACGTCACTTTAATATATATATGAAGAAAGCGCGTATAGCGCACGAAGAACATCCAACAGAAACGGAGACGTGTATACTTTAGACAACGACGAGCACAGGACACTGCGCAAGCGCACATTAAATAGACAGACCACATTAGCCCCATGTGATTACGAGACGATTCACAGGTGAGACACATTATTCACACAACAAAGCTATCACCACGGAGTTCCGAAAACGCAGACAGAGCACGTGGACAACGTTTACACACGCCCAAAAGGGAGGGGCCGGGGTCCTCAACGTGACAGACGCCCCCTCCAAGGGCACTACCCGTCCCGGGGTGCCAACAGGACCGAGTGCCCCGAACCCACGACGATGGGCGGATCCGACGCGCTCAGTCCTGCGTCTGGGAGGTGACTGCCCTCGGGGAAGCGTCCGCCACGGACCGCCTAGAACACCCTCCCTGGGAACATAGGGGAAAAGACGTTAGACACGTTACACGGGCCGTTCACAAACACGCACACAGGCACATTGACACATAGAGGAACGAATGGGAAAAATGGGTTAGGAATACACACGGGAAGACTCACAAACACTGGGACACACAAACACGTAACAGGCGCCACACTACGCGCCAAGAGGAGAGCTAGGAGTGGAGGAAGACCGGGGGCTGCCGGGGCTGCGGCGGACATGTCAGGTGCAGCACGCCCGGCGGACGTGCCAGGTGCAGCACGCCCGGCGGACGTGCCAGGTGCCGCGCGCCCGGCGGACCTGCGTAGGCGCCTGGAGCAGTGCGGTCGGCGTAGGCGCCTGGAGCAGCGCGGTCGGCGTAGGCGCCTGGAGCAGCGCGGTCGGCGTACTCCCCATACGGGCCGCTTGGGGAGACCCCTTCGGTCTCCATGCTCTCCTCGTCCTCACTCCGGGTTCTCTCCATGAACTGCTCCGGGCTGCCACCCCGGGAGCACTCCATCTTCACCTCTCCGGAGTGTTCAGAGGATGGACTCGCCTCTGGTCTCCAACTCCCCTTCACGGTCCCCGCAGAACACTCCGAGGGGGGCGGACTACCGTCCTCCCCTGAGTACAGTTCGCTGTCCGTGCACTCAGAAACGCTTGAGTGCACGGACAGAGGACGATCTTCCTCTTCAAGCTCCTCTTCCTCCTCACCGTAGTCAGAGGGGTATGCGGAGCGCTCCGACGGCGGGTAGTCCTCGTCGTCGTCCTCCTCCCCCTCCTCCACGATGGAAGCGGGACCTACAGGCGGAGGGAGGTAGTCCTCTTCCTCGGACTCCTCCTCCTCTCCCCCGTAGTCAATAGTGGACACGTCGTCCAGCGACGGGGGGTAGGCCTCCTCCCCTTCCCCACCGTAGTCAACAGTGGAGGCTTCGCCGATCGACGGAGGATATGCCTCCTCCTCCTCGTCCTGCTCCTCCTCCTCCTCGGAGTCCTCCTCCCCAAACTCGTTCTCCGGGGTGGACTCGACAGCTCCGTAAACACCGGAGTCCACCCTCGGCGGTGAGCGAGCGCGAGATGGAGGGGAGTGTAGCTCCCTCCAAATTCTCATCGCGCCCTGTCGGAAAATCTCCGCCAGCTCGGGGTTACTCTCCTCTACCCTCCGGGCTGAGGACAGCTGGAGGGCGCACACCGGGTCCCTCTCCAATTGTTCTGGCGTTGGCAAGGTTACGCGGCGCGGGGGAGATGAGGAAGAGCGGTGGTGTCGCTTGTTTGGCTTTTTGCCCTTCTTGGGCTTTGGCTTGTAGCCGGGCATAGTCCTGGTGTCTCCAACGGCTCGTCGTTCTGTGACGATGGGTGCGGCGTCAAGGATGAGACACAAATCCTTGCAGTTAGCAGACGTCACTTTAATATATATATGAAGAAAGCGCGTATAGCGCACGAAGAACATCCAACAGAAACGGAGACGTGTATACTTTAGACAACGACGAGCACAGGACACTGCGCAAGCGCACATTAAATAGACAGACCACATTAGCCCCATGTGATTATGAGACGATTCACAGGTGAGACACATTATTCACACAACAAAGCTATCACCACGGTGTTCCGAAAACGCAGACAGAGCACGTGGACAACGTTTACACATGCCCAAAAGGGAGGGGCCGGGGTCCTCAACGTGACAGCATGTAGCATTTAGACCCCGTCACAGCACTGAAATGGCACTTACTAAAGTACTGAACGATCTCTTAATATCCTCTGATAAAGGACACATTTTTCTCATACTGCTAGACCTCAGTGCTGCTTTTGACACCATTGATCATAATATTCTACTAAATAGGCTGGAGAAATTCATTGGCATAAGAGGTCAAGCACTCTCCTGGTTCAGGTCCTACCTGACAGATCATTACCAATTTGTACTCGTAAATAACGAATGCTCAGAGCGTTCAAAGGTAAAATATAGTGTCCCACAAGGATCTGTACTGGGTCCCATATCATTCTCATTATATATGCCACCACTGGGCACTATCATTTGTAGGCATGGTATTAGGACTCTGTCACGGTACAGCCCCTGACCCCTCCCCTTTTGGCGTGTGTTTATGCCATCTACAGACTCGTGCCTCATCCATCGCCCTGCGCGCAACGTTACAGACTCTAGCTACAGCATTTTGTACAAGTTGTAGTTTCTTCACAACTTGCTAGCTCTTCCATTGCTATGCAGATGATACTCAGTTGTATATATCTTCCAATCCGGATAATATCACTACTACTCTCAAGATAGGGAACTGCATCCAGGACATTAAAAACTGGATGATGTCTAATTTTCTTCAACTAAATACTGATAAGACTGAGGTGCTGATTCTTGGGCCTAAAGCTGCTAGAAGCAATTGGGCTGATATTCCCCTTACCCTAGATGGTTTTTCAGTAACACCGAAATCTACCGAAAAAAACTTAGGTGTGCCCTTTTCCATTTACATAATATCACCAAGCTGAGACACTTACTTTCATTAGCTGATGCAGAGAAGCTGGTCCATGCTTTTGTCCCGTCGAGATTGGACTACTGTAATAGTCTTCTAATTGGATGCTCTAAACAGTCCATAAAGAAGCTACAACTTGTACAAAATGCTGCAGCTAGAGTCCTAACTAAGGCTAGGTAATTCGATCATATTAGTCCCACTCTTGCCGCATTACACTGGCTTCCGATTAAATATCGCATTGAATTTAAAGTTCTTCTGTTAACCTTTAAGGCGATAAATGGTCTTGTCCCACAATATCTGAGTGAACTCATTGCTACAACCCATCTTGCCCTTTGCGCTCCCAAAATGTTCTCCTAGTTCCAAAAATTTGTAAGACTACAGCCGGAGGCAGAGCTTTCTCCTTTAAAGCCCCTCAATTATGGAATAGCCTTCCAGCTCCAATCCGAGATTCTGACACAGTTCCAATCTTTAAATCTAGACTTAAGACGCACCTATTTAAACAAGCTTTCAGCTAATATTGCCCTTGTAAGGTGTAGGGGCTCGGGGGTCCCCAGACATTGAGATTTCTGGTGATCTAAGATGTTGATGCTGTCATCCAGCTGTGTCATGGCATCACTCTAGTTGTGACAATGACTTGACTGGAAAGCAATGTCTCAGTGAGCCCTCATGCCTGGGGTCACCTCTGAACCCCTCCCTTTAGTTATGCTGCTATAGATTAGCCTGCCAGAGCCACATGCTCATCACTGGCATGTGAGCTATGTACATTTAAATCAATGGTGGTTTAAACTGATGTCCACTCAGTCTGTATTGTCTATCTTTTTGCATGCCTCTACCCAAGACGATTGGATACAGGCACCTGCAGGCACCTGGGGGATGGTCTGGCTTGCCGGTGGATGTGCTGATGCCGGGGTTGGATGAGCCGTTGCCACAAGGGGTCGTGCTGATGCTGGCCCGCCTGAGGCCCACCGCTTGCACCGAGGGGACTGTGGCTGCTTGGCAGGGGAACAGGAGCCTTGACTGTTGCTGTGGAACTTTGGAACCACCCTTGACCACGGACTTGTGCTAACGGGCCGCCCAATGGAGGATGGGTTCCCTTTTGAGTCTTGGTCCTCCCAAGGTTTCTTCCTAATCCCCACCCTATAGGGGTTTTTCCTTGCTGCTGTTGCCTTTGGCTTGCTCATTAAGGATCAGGCCCCTTACGATTGTTAAACTTGTAAATCCTGTAAAGCTGCTTTGCGACAATATGTGTTGTGAAAAGCGCTATATAAATAAATTTGACTTTGATGCGATCCACAATATAGCCGTAGCTAGTCCTGCAATGACAGTGGCTCCTATTATCACATAAACCGTTTGCCAGCAGATGACCCCACTTCTGGATCTCTTCTTCCCTATTCTGTTTCCTTCACCCTCCATGCCCTTCTTGAGTGCTTACGTGTTACCAGAATGTAAACAGTCTGGCCCCACTTTTCACACAGGATATCGGGTGAAGTCAGGATCCCTATTCTACTCTTCTCGTTTCTTCTCGTCTTCTGGCTCCTCCTCAGGCTGTTGCACTCGTCTGCAGTGGCTGGCGTGGACCCACGTAGCTCGTCCTGTCACCTTCACAGCCGTCTCGTCACCAGGAGGACTTGGAAAGGCCCTCTCCACCTCTGGTTGTTCCACCTTGCTCTCCTGAAGTCCTTTATCACCACCCATTCTCCGGGCTGGATGTCGTGCAGCGGGCCAGTGGCTGGTTCAGGAAGTGCCTCTCTGACATGCTTGTAGACAGATTTCAGAGTAGAGGAGAGTTTTACACAGTAATTTAACATTGAATCCTCACACCATGCAAGGCTGTCTGCCTGTGCCTTCACTGGACCCACACCGGTGTTTGGTCGTTTTCCAAGTAACATAATACAGGAAGATGATAAATCCTGCACCTAACATCCGGAGTCATGCAACAGGCTTGGCTAGGATGTATTAACCAATAACTATGATCTAATAATCCTACACAATACTACTAAGAAGACAAGATAGATTTCACACACCCTATGCACACACTAGTTGCTTAAACAGAACACAGCAGCAGCTACAATCTGATACTGGCTCGACAAGGATCCAGAAGCACAGCGCACTATGTTCATGGTCCATTGCCTCAACTGCCAAGTACTCAGACCACCAAACAAACCTGGACTGACCTTCAAAACAAAGTGACATGGACACACACACACAATACCTTGCAAGCTTTTCCTTGGAGTCATCAGGAAGGCACCTCCCTTCGTTGGTGTTTCGATGAATTGAGCCCCCAACACCTCCAGAAGGCTCATCAGTGGAGTCTGGCGTTCCAGACCCACCCCCCTCCAAGCTCACAATGTAGCCCATCACAAAATTTACCAACAACCCTGCTACCCGACGGCAATTCAGGCCATGCTTTGGTCTTACCTGCATTCTCATTTGCATGAGTATGATGCAAATCGTACTAGTAAATAGTACTTGAGGACCTTAGTCCACCCCAGACCAGTTTCTGCACATGCTTTTCATAGTTTGTCTTGGAATGCCCCATCTAGGAATTATTTCTTTTACCAGGGCCTTGGCTACAGCATCCGAATCTTGTTTTGCTGTGGGAAAAACCTCAACCCACTTTGAGAACATGTCCACAATTACCAGACAATACTTCTTTCCTTCACTTGGCGTGAGCTCCACAAAATCCATCTGCAAGTGATCAAATGGTTTCTCAGGTGTTGGGTGTGCTGCTTAGGGCTGGGTATTGATTCAAATTCCAAGAATCAATCCGATTCCGATTCTGAAGATTAAGAATCGATTTATTTCGATTTAATCGATTCGATCCGATTCAATATAAGATATAAGGTTAGTGTCTACTAACCACGTAGTATGTTTACTTAGCATAAAGTTAAATGAAGCAGCTCCCTGAAGCTCCAGTGTGATCGGAAAAACCAGCGGTCATGTGTTAACCCACCCTTACACTGTAAAAAAAACGTTTTTTAACAGATATTTACTGCAAATAAATATATATAAATAAGTATTTTTCTGTCTTTTTCATAAGAGAATATACCTGTAAAATACAGGAAAATGACTTTTTTAAAGAAAACTCCTTTAAATATACAGTCAAAGTCTGTAAATTTAAATTACAAGAATTTCTTGTTTTATAACAGGATTGTATATATTTTTAAGGGTCTTGAGTTTTAATTTATTAGTTATCAGTGTAAAAATGCAGTTTTCAGTGTAAAAACACAGAACAATGCCTTTTGTAACTTCACAGTAATTTTCCATTTTCAAACAGTAAATTCATGGCATATTAAAATTGCATGTTATCAAAGAAATTATATTTAACCAAAAACAGCAGCCTAACATCTACATTTGACCAAAGCTGGAATTATAGTGAATTAAGATTTGAAGTTAAATATTATGTTAAATTTCTCATTTCCAATTCTCTAAATATACATTAATAACTCTGCTATCAAGGGCTTCCGGTTTAGGCGATGTAAGGGAGAAGTTCGTATGCGGATCTGCTCCATTTGATTGATTTTAAATTGCTGTTGTGCCGAGTCTGACCATCTTATATTTGGCCGTTACCATTTATCCTGAACTCGGGCTGCAATTTGCTACAAATGTCACGTCAAACCAGACAGGGAAAGGGGGAAACTCTCAACCCGTCACCGTCCACCGCCACGACAACCTCGACTAGCATGGCGGTCGCTACAGCTCCCATCACCACTGAAACCCTGGTCGCGGAATTGGAGAAACATCGCTGCCTCAATGGAAAAGTCGTTGGATAGCTCTTTAAGCACAATTCAAGCCTCCTTGGACTCTATTAAGGCTGCAGTGGAATCTCACAATCAGAAATTCTCTGTTATAGAGAGCACACTCTCCGACCACAGCGACGAGCTAGTAAAGATGGAGTCCAAGCTAACGGAGCTACTGCGAGATAATATCTCACTGACTTCCAAGGTGGACGACCTCGAGAATCGCTCCAGACGTCAGAATCTGAGAATTGTCGGTCTACCAGAAGGTTCCGAAGGTCAGTCACCTTCTACATTCATCTCTCAGCTTCTTGTTGATATTATGGGCAGAGAGGTTTTCCCTCAACCACCGGAGCTGGACAGGGCGCACCGAGCGTTGGTCGCTAAACCGGCGCGAGGTGAGCGACCTCGGGCTGTGATTGTCCACTTTCACCGATATCAGGAGAAGGAGCGTGTTCTCCGCTGGGCGAGAGAGCACCCAGGCACTGTGTATCAGGGCAAGAAGATTATGTTCTTTCCGGACATGAGCGCCAGTCTGGCTCGGAGACGCGCAACTTTCAAGGGGATTAAGGCCAAATTGTACAAGGACGGTGTAACTTTTGCATTGCTCTACCCTGCTCGCCTTCGTGTCACCCTGGATGGTAGGCACAAGTTCTTCGATACGGCAGCTGACGCTGAAGCTTTCTATCTGCAGCACACTAATCCGACATGACTGCTATGACCGTTCAGTCACCGACACGGCTTAAGTAAAATAACGCTCTGGTGGTCTTGATGCAAACAATACAGGACAAATTATACACTGTTTGGGCGCCGATGATGGAAGTTCAATCCTCCCTTTTTTCTTTTTCTTCTTTTTTTTCTGACTCGGGCAATGGCATTTACGTGTCATTCTATAGGAGCACGTCCCAGTTAGGTAGTTAGTTAAGGCTAGTTTAGTTTAATTGGAAGCCCCTTTTCGTAGTGACCTGCGGCACGCTTCTTTGGAAGGACGAGCATAGGTTTTTGTTCGCTAGTTCATTTTATTTTTTCTCTTTGTGGGGTTTGGTGCAGCCTTTAATGCTGCTTTTGGTATTGTTTTGCTTTTTTCGGGGTGTGTTATTTGAGGGGTGTTTGTGTAAGTTGGTCTGCATAAAAATTTCAAATTTACTTCTTTTTGACTGTAAAAGGTACATTAACGAACACAGATATGAAGTACATTATTTAAAGGTTCCACTTGAACGTATATTTGTATATGTCAGGGAAGTATAGTAATAGTGGAACTACAGAGCTCTCTGTTAGAGTAGTCACATGGAACGTTAGAGGTTTGAATGGCCCAGTGAAACGATCTAGAGTTTTCCAACATATGAAAATGTTAAAGGCAGACATAGCATTCCTTCAAGAAACGCATTTGAGTGTAAAGGACCATATTAGACTTCGAAAACCATGGATAGGACAGATATTTCATTCATCTTTCAACACTAAATCTAGGGGTACTGCCATTTTAATCTCTAAAAAAATTAACTTTATATCGGAAAATATTATATCAGATAAAAGTGGACGCTACATAATTGTTACGGGAAAACTGTCTCACATACCTATTGTCATGGTTAATGTTTATGCCCCGAACTGGGACGACGCTCAGTTTATAACTAAACTTTTGTCTTCTATCCCCAGTCTGGACACCCATCTCCTAATTTTTGGAGGGGACTTAAACTGTATTATCAACCCACAGCTTGATCGATCCCAACCTGCTTCTACCAACCTTTCCAAAATGGCTAAAATACTCAAATCGTTTATGAGCGACTGCGGCTGTGTGGACCCATGGCGATTCTTTAATCCAAGCTCCAGAATGTATTCTTATTATTCCCACGTCCATCAAGTGTTTTCAAGAATTGATTACTTTTTCTTAGACAAAGCCTTATTATCTAATGTAAAGGCTTCAGAATATTCTGCCATAGCCATCTCGGATCACTCACCCTTGTCTCTCGATCTCTCCTTTCCAATCAAGCAGCTAAATGATCGATCATGGAAATTTAACACGTTGCTCCTCTCGGATAGGGAGTTCGGTGAATCCATTACAACATCCATTGACGACTTTCTACACACAAACAAGTCCAATTCAGTTACCCCCTCTTTGCTCTGGGAAACTCTTAAAGCGGTACTCAGAGGAAAGATCATTTCTTACAGCGCTTTTAGAAATAAACAGCGACTAAAGTCACAGTTAGAATTGGTTAACAAATTGCTGGACATCGACAAGCAACGGGCAGTTCAAGACACCCCTGAACTTTATAAGAAAAGGATCAACATTCAATCTCAATTTGATTTACTTACAACTAACAAAGCTGAGCATGGTATACTACGCTCAAAAAGCACTTTTTACGAACATGGAGATAAGGCAGGCCGTCTTCTCGCTAACCAACTCAAACGTCAGGCAGCATCGCGGCTGATTTCACAAATTCTTAACCAGTCAGGGCAGCTCACAATGTGTCCTTCAGAAATAAATGACGCATTCGTAGCTTATTATCGCAATCTCTATACGTCTGAATCCCCCCAGAAGTTGAATTTGGTTGAAATGGAAAAGTTCCTGGGAAGGCTAGAAATTCCAAAAATAGACCAGGACACTCTCGAAGACCTCGAGTCGCCACTAACACTTGAAGAAATTGTAAGAAGTATTACCTCAATGCCTAAGGGCAAAGCACCAGGACCAGATGGTTTTACTATTGAGTTTTATAAAAAATTTGTGAAACAGCTAGCCCCACTTCTTCTTGATATGTTTAACGAATCTTTGCTAAGTGGGACTCTCCCTCCTACACTAACACAAGCCTCAATCTCTCTTATATTGAAGAAAGACAAAGACCCGACAGAGTGTGGGAGTTACCGTCCAATTTCCCTTTTGAACGTCGATATAAAGATTTTATCTAAAATACTTAGTAAGCGTCTCGAATCTGTCATGCCATCTATAATAGCTGAAGATCAAACCGGTTTCATTAAGGGACGTCAGTTATCTTCTAACATACGACGTCTGCTTAATATCGTACTTTCCCAATCTTCCTCTTCACTTCCAGAAGTGGTGATCTCATTGGACGCTGAAAAAGCATTCGACAGAGTTGAATGGATTTATTTATTCTCAACTTTAGAGAAATTTGGTTTTGGCAGAACATTTATTTCCTGGATTCGTCTTCTGTACAATGCCCCTCAGGCTAGAGTGCTCACCAACAACTGCTATTCAGGTTATTTTCCTCTTTCTAGAGGAACGCGCCAGGGCTGCCCTCTTTCACCTCTTTTATTCGCTTTGGCTGTTGAACCTCTCTCTATTGCTCTAAAGTCATCACGCAGCTTGCAAGGTATAATCCGAGCAGGGGCCGAGCACAGAGTCTCCCTCTTTGCTGATGATCTTTTATTATACATAACGGATCCTGTGGGCTGTTCTGATCATTTACTAGAGATTCTAGGCAAATTTGGCTCTTTCTCGGGTTACAAACTTAACCTGAGTAAAAGTGAGTGCTTTCCACTCAACTCTGCTGCTAAAAATATCCAACAGGATGAGCTACCTTTTCAGTTATCACCTGGAAATTTTCGATATCTGGGGATAAGTATCCATCACTCTCTTTCAGCACTATGTAAGAATAATTTTGACAAGTTGGTTAATAAAGTTAAGGCAGATCTACAAAGATGGTCTCAGCTCCCGCTCTCTGTAGCGGGTCGAATTCAATCTGTTAACATGAATGTATTACCCAGGTTTCTATTTCTCTTTCAATGCCTACCTGTTTTTTTAACAAAAGCCTTTTTTGCCACGGTGGATAAAATAGTACTGTCTTTTATCTGGGCAGGCAAAACTCCAAAGGTTAAAACAAGTGTACTTCAAACACCTCGAATCAACGGAGGACTTGGCCTTTTTAATTTAAAGTATTACTACTGGGTGGCAAATATACAGAAGGTTTTATTTTGGCTTCATAAACCCGAACAAGACTGGTGCAAAATGGAAGCATATTCCACTCAGAGCACATGTCTTCCAGCTCTCTTGTGCTCACGTCTTCCGATATCGGCCACGCAATACACGTCAAACCCAGTAGTTCTATCAACAATCAAAATTTGGACACAATTCCGGAGACATTTTAAACTTAGTAATATGTCACTACATGCTCCTTTACTTAACAATCATCTGTTTACCCCTTCTAGGATTGACTCTACCTTTAGCTTATGGAACAGACTGGGCATTTCTCACTTTAAGGATATTTTTTTGGGGGGTGTTTTCCCCAGTTTTGAACAACTTTCTATCAAACTTGGCTTGCCCCGTAGTCATTTATTCCGATTCTTTCAGGTTCGTAGCTTTGTCAAACATCACTGCCCAACATTTCCTAATTTGCCTCCTCAAGATTTATTAAATGATATTTTAAAAGAAACACATAACTTCACAGGTATCATTTCCAGATTGTATAAACACTTATTAACACAGGGGGGGTGTCCTACAGCCAAAGCAAGATCCGCATGGGAAAGGGAATTGGGAAAAACGTTTCAGGATGCCTGGTGGGACAAAGCTGTGTACGAAGTTAATTATCTTTCTTCTTGTGCATATCTTAATTTTATACAGTTCAAGGTTTTACATAGAATGCATTTATGTAAATCAAGATTATCTAAATACAACCCAGGAATGAACCCTATGTGTGACAGATGCTCAGTAGCCGTAGCTGACCTCACTCACATGTTCTGGTCTTGCCCAAAACTTCAAAATTATTGGTTCACTTTTTTAAAAGTGATGTCTGACTCCCTGGGTGTTTCCATAGACCCGTGCCCCTCTATAGCCCTATTTGGAGTCCCATTGAATTATTAAAATTTTTCTGACAATAATTTAAATGTTCTGTCTTTTTCATCTCTAATGGCTCGGAGACGTTTACTCTTACACTGGAAATCTCCATTGCCCCCCTCAGACCTCATGTGGTTATCTGATTTAATGTCTTTTCTAAAACTGGAGAAAATTAAATTCACACTAAAAGGATCAACTCATAAATTTTACCAATCTTGGCAACCTCTTCTTTACTATTTTGACCATTCATCGCTTTGTCTAAAACTGGACTAACTCTTGAGGGCCCCTACCCTTATTCACTTATTTAACACTAGCAAGACTGAAATTTCAGGATCTCCAGGACATCACCCCTCCTTCTTGCTAGCAATTAGCCATCCTTTTATTATGCAAATGCGGAGCACTGAGGCAGCAGGTCAAACACTAATATGGCTAAAAGTACGAGGAGTTTCGCAGGCAAACCGCGCAGACCCCCGCTCTCCTTTCCACAGAAAACCAGCTTATCTGTATATCACAGCTTCAAGAAGCAATTCGAAAGTTACAACCCGTGAAACTATCTTTTTTTTATAGCGCGAAGGTAATTATTCCTATGATGAATAGGAATTAATCTTTTGGTTTGAATCTCGCTAAACATTCTAACTGAAATAAATCTTCGCGATAAAGAATAAACGTTGTATTTGTAGTAGGCGTACGTGCTGTGCGATTTTCACAAGGCAAACCAGACACTGACTAGCCAATTTTATGTGTTTCATACGCATTGTATGCTTACTTCATCGCACTAAAGAATAAACTACAATAATGTGCTCGTTGTAGGCATACGTGTTGTGCGATTTTCACAAGGCAAACCAGACACTGACTAGCCATTTTATGTGTTTCAAAAACATTTCATGCTTACTTCTTCGCACTAAAGAATAAACGTTGTATTTGTAGTAGGCATACGTGTTGTGTGATTTTCACAAGGCAAACCAGACAATGACTAGCCCATTTTATATGTGTTTCATACGTATTTTACGCTTCCTTTGAAGCGCCGACCCCGCGCTGAACATTCTAACTGAAATAAATCTTCGCGCTAAAGAATAAACGTTGTACTTGTAGTAGGCGTATGTGCTAGAAGTTATTTGTTTTATACTATCCAAGTATTATCTAAAATTAAGTAAAAATCGAAATCAATCAGTACAAATTATATATATTCTATCCGTATCTAGATATTTAGACAGAATCAAACATTGTATGCATGTTATTTCTGCAATTCGTCCGTTACGAAACAGCACTAATTTACAGGTAGAGAATATATATAATTTGCACTGCTACATAGACAGGAAATGCCACAAAATAATCTCTGAAATATCATAAAAATTATATATATTCTATCTGTATATAGATATTTAGAGAAAGTCAAATGTAGTCATTGTAGCCTACATGTTATTTATGTTGTTCTGCTTTTATGAAACAGCACTACTTATATAAAAATTCTAGCCATATCAATTTTGTTTTTCCACCTAATTCCAGATAATTACAGATCAATTAAATTAAATTTTAACTCAGAGACTGACTGATTATCCATTCATCTATACATCTATTCATCCATCAGATATAAAGAAATGGAAATGCGCAAGTATCGGTTAGTGATTAGCGGGTATCGATACGCATGTCATTAGCGCCTTTGCATCAGCCGCCGTGAAGGTTCACAATTTACACTTATTGAAGATGGGTGGGGTGTGGTCTTCTCCAAGCTGGGATAAAAACGGACACACAAACACAGGTGAGTCATTTCATATATTTTTCTTGTTCTGCGAGGAAGACACGGACACTACGATGGCACACAAGAGGATTTACACTCCTTTGCAAGCTTTGGCTCTTCTGAACGCAATGGATGACTATGATTCCGACGGAGGAGAGGAACTTTGTTTTAGTGCTGAAGACTCCGATCTGGCACTTTCAACTGGCGCAGATACGAGTGGACAATCGGATGAAGAAAACCGTAGCCCTCCACGAAAGAAGCGTTCTGTTGCTAAGGATGTCAGTAAGCCTGCAACGAACATAAACGCAAAAGATGGAACCGCTTGGGAAAAGACTGATGTTGTAAGAAGTCTTGGACACGGCAGCACCACTTTTACGTTCAGTGAGACCGCAGGACCTACAGAGCATGCCAAGGTAATGTAAAAAACTCTTTTCGTAGATGTATACAAGAAAAGTACAGAGGTGAATTTTGCCAGCTATATTTCCTCTTTTGTATAGATGAAACTGTAGTGCATGTTGTAGTGTAGTGCATAGGAAAAAACATTGAATTGAATTTGGCCAGCTATATTTCCTCTTTGTTATATTTTATAAATATATTTATATTATATTTCCTCTTTTTTTTACATATAAGTAATGTTATCACGGATGTACATAGGAAAAAGCATTGAACTGAATTTGGCCAGCTATATTTCCTCTTTGTTATATTTTATAAATATATTTATATTATATTTCCTCTTCTTTTTTTACATATAAGTAATGTTATCACGGATGGCCAACTATATTTCCTCTTTTGTAGATGTAAAGATGAAAAAAAATAATTATTTTATATTTCCTATTTTTTTACATACAAGTGATATGATTTTTATTTTACTTCTACAGCGCAGAATCACAAGCAGGTTGCAGAGCTTTCTGTGTTTGATCGACATAGAGATGCTGAGGACAATCACACACTGCACGGTCCATGAAGCCCACAGAGCGGATCAGAGCTGGAACCTGTCTGTCAGCGAGTTGATGGCTTTCATCGCAGTGCTTTTTCTGCGGGCAATACTCTGCCCGGTTGGAGCGGTGGCCGATTGTTGGTCTAAGAAATACGCTGTGCCTGCAATCAAGGACACGATGTCGCGTGACCGCTACAAAGAAATCATGCGGTACTTGCGCTTCGATGACAAGGACACCCGTGCGGAACGTGTAAAGAGCGACAGATTTGCTGCAATCTCGGACATCTGGCAATGTTTTGTACGTAACTGCACTCTGTGTTACACGCCAGGACAACACATCACCGTTGATGAGCAGCTCTTTCCAACCAAGGTCCGCTGTCCTTTCCTGCAATACATCGCTACAAAACCTGACAAGTTTGGCATAAAGTTTTGGATTGCTGCTGATTTGAAGACCAAGTATATGTGCAATGCTCTTCCATATTTGGGAAAGGACCCCAGTCGTCCCAAGGGAGAAAGACTGTCAGAGAATGTCGTCATGAAACTCATGGAACCATATCTGGACAAGGGCAGAACCGTCACCACTGACAACTACTTCACATCCCTGTCTCTGGCCAACAGACTGCTTGCATGCAACACAGCTCTGCTTGGGACAATCAACAAGATCAGAAGAGAAATTCCTCCTCCAGCAAAAAACACCAAGGGACGTGAGGAATTCTCCACACATGTGTACACATCAGGAAGTGCCATACTGACAGCGTATGCTCCAAAAAAAAACAAGGCAGTCTGCATTCTCAGCACAATGCACAAACAAGTCACGATCTCCGAAGGCCGCAAAAGGAAACCAAACACGATCACGGACTACAACAGCATGAAGGTATGCGTATATGATGATAAATAATGTCACATTATTGAATTTTTATGTCATATATGTCAGACAAAATGATTATAATGTTTATAATGTAACATAACCTTTTTATGTTTCTTCTTTGCAGTGCGGTGTGGATATCATGGACCAGAAGGTGCGTGGGTATACGGTCCGCGCAGGAACACGCAGGTGGCCTGTTGCAGTGTTCTACAACATGCTGGACTTGGCAGCGATGAATGCACATGTTTTGTATACGACATGCACGAGGTCCACGGAGAGCAGAAGAGACTTTTTACATGCTCTTGCTGAGGAACTTCGGCGTCGATTCTTACAGGAAAAGACAATGGCGAAAAAGCAACGACCTCCACCTGCTCCTGGAAAGACGACGCAGTGCCAGGTGCAGATACACTGCAACAGGAATCACAGCTCGGAGCGGTGTGCTGTGTGCGCCAAGTACACCTGTCGAAAATGTAGAAAGGATGGGCCATGGATATGTAGCAACTGTTAGCTTGCGGGATGCTCAAAGCGCACTTGGCTGTATTTCAAATAAGATTTCTATTTTTCTAATAAAAATATTGTTGTTCTGCATCACACATTTGTTTTACCCTGTCATTGCTAAGGCAAGAATATCTTTATTGTTGTTATTACTGGGTGGGGTGTGTGTGTGTGTGTGTGTGTGTATAAAACATTTACAACGGTTCTATTACCGGCATTATTTCGGTAAATCGCGTATATACTCAAATTCTAACACAATGTGCAAGTATGTTACATTACAAAAAATATAGGTACACACATTGACTGGTATCTAACAAGTTTGTAGTGGATTCAAAATGTATATATGTTTACTCTGCAGCACGATTCTGTGAATTTGCCATCGCACTACACGAACCGCCAACGCATTGTTTATTCTTTAGTGTAAGCATAAAAAACATATGAAACACATACAAAATCACATAACACGTATGCTTACTACAAATGGATTGTTTATTCTTCTTGAAGCTGTGATATACAGATGAACTGGCCAGGCTGAATTTCCTTGGAAATGGAGCGGTGGTCGGCGCTTTTGCCTTGTGAAAATCGCACAACACGTATGCCTACTACATGCACATTATTGTAGTTTATTCTTTAGTGCGATGAAGTAAGCATAAAATGCGAATGAAACATAAAACTGGCTAGTCTGTGTCTGGTGTGCTTTGAGAAAATTGCACAGCACGTATGCCTAATACAAAAACAACGCGAGGATTTATTTCACTTAGAATGTTTAGCGCGATTCAAACCAAAGGATTCATTCCTATTCAGCATATGAATAATTATCTTCGAGCTATAAAGAAATATAGATTGTAACGTTTGAATTGCTTCTTGAAGCTGTGATATACAGATGAACTGCCCAGGCTGAATTTCCTTGGAAAGGAGAGCGGTGGTCGGCGCTTGACACTCATAAAATGGGCTAGTCATTGTCTGGTTTGCCTTGTGAAAATCGCACAACACGTATGCCTACAACGAGCACATTATTGTAGTTTATTCTTTAGTGCGATGAAGTAAGCATAAAATGCGAATGAAACATATAAAACTGGCTAGTCTGTGTCTGGTTTGCCTTGAGAAAATTGCACAGCACGTACGCCTAATACAAAAACAACGCGAGGATTTATTTCACTTAGAATGTTTAGCGCGATTCAAACCAAAGGATTCATTCCTATTCAGCATATGAATAATTATCTTCGCGCTATAAAGAAAGATAGATTGTAACTTTTGAATTGCTTCTTGGAGCTGTGATATACAGATGCACTGGCCGGGCTGAATTTCCTTGCAAAGGAGAGCGGGGGTCGGCGCTTCAAACACGCACATATCTTTAGCAAGACAAAGGGCACTAATCTCTTCACAGCGGGGAAGTGGGCTACTCGGCGGCTGATTTTCCTTGCGACTTTTTTCGTAGCGTTGGCCTTCCCAGTGTTAACTCATCACATTCTGTACCTATCGTACTCATAATCACTTTCACTTTTCAGTGTTATTATTATTAGCATTACTATTAGCATTACATATTTTGTTATTGATTTCATTTTTTTTTTTTTTTTTTTTTTTTTTTTTTTCCTTTTGACCAACTTGGGTGGGGAGGGGGGTTTACGAGAAAACTGTTTATGAGAAAATGGATGTTAACACCGTTTCTGTCAGTATGTATATTGTAACTTTATACAATGTCCAATAAAAATATGTATTAAAAAAAAAAAAAAACTCTGCTACCAAACCAGCTGTAAATTGAATCACATAAACTAAGTACTGAACAACAGCCTTTTATTTGAAATGACATTTAAAGCAACAAGTTTAGAATGCAATACTGCTCCACTCTGCTCAAGCAAGTGAATAATATAAAATATTTGGTCCCTCAATCCTCAATCCCGGGCAATCAAGGGCTTTTCGTGAGAAGGCGCAAAGATATAAGGCATTAGGAGATTTTTTTCAGAAAGGCCCATAAGATAACCTGTTAAAACTTTGCAATATATAGCAAAAAGTTTGCGGAGGGGGGTCAGAGAGAGAGAGAGAGAGAGAGAGGATCGACCCATCCATACATTCATCCATCAGGAAACAGATCAGCAAACAGTTCTGTGTAGTGATTGGACAGAATCGTGGGTGCCTGGTCTGTTCAGCCAATAAATGCCGAGAATCACTAGTTTGAATTTGAGCGCCAGGTGCCTGGAGACGTTACGTTCAGTTATTCACGGAATCGCAGGTAAAGACGAGCCCGACTGAAGCACCAGTTCACACCAAGTGTCTGTGTTCAATATCAACTGAAGGTACGTCTTAGTTTTTTTTTTTTTTTTCAAAAATCGCTGCTTTGCCGGGAGTGTTTAACTATTTTATTATGAGTAGCATTCTGACGACAAGTTGTTGTCTGACACGTTGTGTTACAGTAGTTTATTTTAATCTGTTCATGGCGTTTTTTATCACATTATTTAATGGTTGTTTATTTTCAAAACGCCCAATCTTAACGTCTTCACGTTCTCTCATGTTTTGTCCTGGAATTACAACGTAATACAAGAGGACTGTTCAGTCAGACAGTTGTGAAACAAAGTAGTTTCAATTTCAAGCATTTTCAAGTACTTTAGCCTAAATTCCAGCACTTTTCAAACCTGAAACACAAAGCAACATTAAAATTGGCCAGGTAAATGTTCCTTCCCGTTTTTGAGGGGTGTTTCTTTATAACTACCACATATGTTATGGACAACACTGCAAAGAATGTGACGTGAGTTGTGCGGAGTCGCGCGCTACGGTCAGTCTCGAAAGTATAAACATAGTTAAAATGAGCACAGCCAGGCCAAGTGTTTAATCAACTTTAAATAAATACTTTTAATTTCTTTTTTTAGGTTGTACAGACAAAAAGCATTTTACAGAGTATACCTAACTTTTAGAAAAAACTGCAAGTTTTTGTGCTTTTATGTTGTATTTTATTTTTTAACCTTATTTTTCTATTATTTACTTATGTTTTATTATTATTTATTATTACTAAATGTTGAGAGAACACAGCCTTGCACAAAATATTTGCACTATTATTACTTGTACACGTGTTATCTAATTTTAGATTTCATCTATTGTTGAATAAACCTGCAAAATATTTGGAATTATTCTGGATTCATTACACAGTAAAAAACAAAACAAATTAACATTTGTTAACATTTGCTTATTAACAGCCTCCTTAAAAATAATGCAAACCAGTATCCTTTGCCAGTGTGGTAGTGTTTTTTCCATGTACAGAAAAAAAATAAGTATAATATAAAAATAAGTCAGATATTTCCCTTTTGTTCATAGCTTGCTTTGACAAGCTCTAAAAGTGGACAGCACTCAGTGGAGTTCTTTCTGACCCTACCGGTACTTGTCCATCCTCAAAGCAAAGTTGGCATCTGTGGTACTCTTTCTTGGCATGACACCCTGCTGCTCACAAATAGTTCCCTCTTGTCTAAGTCTAGCTTCTACAACTTTCTCCCAGATCTTCAATGTGTGGCTCATCAACTTAATTCCATTGTAGTTGTTACAACTCTGTACATCACCCTTGTTCTTAAAAATGGGTACCAGCACACCTCTCCTCTAATCCTCTGGCATTTTCTCACTCTCAACCATACCATTGAATAGTTGAGTCAAAGACCTCACTGCTATCTCCCCTAGAGATTTCCGTACCTCCACTGGTATGCCATCAGGTCCATCTGCCTTCCCTTCTTCATCCCCTCCAAAACTTTGCAAACTCTACTCTTTGTTCCATTTCATTCTCTTCATTCATTAGCTCCTCAAAGTACTCCTTCCATCTTCTCATCACACTCTCCTCACTTGTTAAAACATTACCATTCCTATCCTTAACAAGTCTAACCCAGCGCCTTTAACAGCTCCTCTATTAACTCTTTACCACATTCCTTCCTTCTTCAGTTTCCACCATTTGGTCTTCTCTGGTTTGACGTTTTTTTTACATCATTCTACACACCACCATACGATGCTGTTTGGCCATGCTCTCTCCTGTCACAATCTTATAGTCTCCAATCTCTGTCGGGTTTCGTCTTCTACACAGAATGTAGTCTACTTGTGTACTCCTCCCTCCACTCTCATAGGTCACCCTATGTTCCTTTTTGGAAATAAGTGTTGACTACAGCCATTTCCATCCTCTTGGCAGAATCCACCACTATCTGTCCTTCCTGGTTCCTTTCCTTGACACCAAACCTACCCATTGCTTCCTCATCATCTGTTTCCTTCACCATGTCCATATAGGTCTGTTACAATCACCACTCTCTCCTCACTGGGAATACTTTCACTTCATCTAGATCCTTCCAAAACTTCTTTTTTCTTCTTCTTCACATCCAACCTGTGGAGCATAACCACTGGCAAAATTCAATGTCAGACCTTCTACTTCTATCTTCAGACACATCACCCTATCTACACTCAATCAATCAATCAAATTTTATTTATATAGCGCTTTTTACAACAGTTGTTGTCACAAAGCAGCTTTACAAGTGCCAAGTCCTAGCCCCCAGTGAGCAAGCCAAAGGCGACAGTGGCGAGGAAAAACTCCCTAGTTTTTTGCATGAGGAGTTTTTTGCAGTCACTTTTGAAAGTTGTTCAACTTTAAGCAATCACAAACTCCAATAAAAGCCTGGTCAGAAATGGATGGGTTTACTTTAGAAACTGAATAATGGGGCAAGAACTCTACAGCTGCAAGCCCTGTATAAAAGTCAAAACCATACACAGCTGCCAAAATCAGGCCCAATTCTGACCAACATGCCTCGTATCTTCCTGGATGTCAAACAAAACTGTCTGATATTTGGGGTTATTGTGATTTCAGAATTGTTTTGCATTTTACGTTACAATGTTATGCATTCTAAATTGATTAAAAAGTGCACACCATGTCCCAGAATTACTATATAGCCTACAAGTTGCAGGTTAAAACAAACATTTGATTTTCTCTTTTCACAGATGCGGCAGTGGGCACTGGTTTGATGATGCTGTAACGATCTGCGCGAAGCAGAACAGGGAGGCGGACACAAACGCTGAGGAGAGCGAGATTTATTCTAAGGAATTCCAAAGACGTGGTCAAGGTAACAGGCGCAGGTCAAAACGGGCAGGCAATCCGGACATGAATTACAAACACAACTAGGAGGACTCACGGACCAGGCAGGAACACACGGAGATCATGGGGAAAACAACGTGACATGAAACGGAAAACTACGAACGTTAGAGATCACAAGGAACATGAATGCACAAAACAACCGATAACCAGACATGGGAAATACAAGGACTATAAATACACAGGACTAGACTAGGACCAGGTGACAACACTGATGACAAGGGCGTGGAAGACAATGGGAAACCATAGAAACAGACAAGCTGGGCGGGACTAACGGGCAAGGAACTACAGACACGAGGAACAGGGAAACTGGAGTGACAGCTAGGAGAGGGGGCGTAGCCCTACGTGACAGATGCCTTTTGAGAGAAACTGCCATAATGTTCAAAACCTGGAGTTATGGAATTTTCTTCCTTCTGGATGTGGCCTAATACGACATCTTTTTTGATAAAGTTAATGATAAACTGTTATGTAGTGACAGCTAACAGTGAGTGAACTGGGACTGAACACAAGTGCACAGTGATAATGAAGTGATGTTGTTCTATGAGATATTTGATGTGATCGTTTCATATAGCTAGGCGCAATTCTTAAAATAATTTCAGCACCTTTACCATCTTACTGTTACTGTTGAAAATGCCTTAAACAACTGTGTGTAAGCCCTTTTATGATCTGTAACGATTATTGAAGTATTAGATTCTGTGATTGGCCCTTGTGCTTTGTATTAGCCAATTAAAAGTTCTCGTTGTAGAAGCATATTCAGTGTAGCTAAATTTTTCAAGTTGTTGATTTTCTACTGGGTGTGTAAATGAAACAAAGAAACATTTTCCCCAAGCAATCCTAATCTGAATCTTTTAATTGGCATGTGCTGCTACAGTCCATACTACACGATAAACTGAGAATGATATAAGATAACTAGTGCTGTTAGTTCACATTATTGTTTATATTTTAGAATCCCATTAATATCAATCTTTTCAACTTCGAGAACATTGTAAAAATCCATAGTAACCATCTTTTTGTGTTTTTTATATTTTTTTTAGAGTCAGTTCAGTTGTCATGATTGTTGAAGTTCAACTGTCAAAATAAAGAGATTGAAAGTATGTATTATGGCTGAGCTTTTATTATTGCTTTTATTGTTTTGGTTAATGTTTTTACATTATTTTAAATATTGTTTGTTAATTTATGTAAGTACACCATTCTTTTATCTGCTGAAATAAAAGGTAACTGTAAAATGTTCATGTAAGCTGGAATTTAAAGACCAAAATAACCACAAAAATATTTATGCTTACAGAAATGTATTGTAATATTGGTAGTTTTAACAGAAACTTAAGATGTTAATACATCCCAAGCACCGTAAATTAATAGGAAAGAGTAGCATATTTATTGGACCATTGGATGTTAAATTAAACACATAACTTTTGAAACTACTTTTATATAGGGTTAAAAATATATAATTGTACATTATTTTTGTGTATTTAAAAAGCAGAATCCAATTATTTTAATGTTGAAATCTCATTGATAAACAGTACATTGTAAGAGTTTGTGCGTTGATCAACCAACATTTCACAGTCATCCACTGTAAGTTTATAGGATATGAACATATATTCACAGTGTCACGGTATGGCGGCCCCCTACTGTTCGCCACCGTCTACAGCAGCAGCTTGTCCTGTGGGTGTGGTGTTGTGTTCGTCCCTCAGGTGGGCGGAGCCTGCGATCGTTTGGGGTCGTTTGTTCGTCTATATATGTCTTGTCTTTGTACCAGTTGACTGCTGGTTATTATACCCTTAATTCAGATCAGTTCACAGGTTTTGGTTTGCGCACTTTACATATTAAACCATCCTATTTCCCTGAGACTTGGCGTGATCGCTTCCATTTATTTTCACTTACCATACCCGTCACACACAGATTACCTCTGTACTTTGACAAGTTCATTTGTAGATTGTTTAAAAAATACCATGAAGTAACCTAATTATGCTGTTATTTTAACATTCTAGCTGTTTTCTTACAACGAAAATTTGTAATTTTACTCAAATTTGGCTGTGAAATTACAAAGAATAAATACAGGGAAAATCTGTAATTTTACAGTAATTCATTGTTGAATTATGTTTGGTATTTTACTGTAATTTTACGGTAACTGTTTGGCAACTTTTGCTGCCCGACATGTTACCGTTTTTTTACGACTTTTTTTTTTTACAGTGTACCTTCCAGTTAAGACTTTCTTATAACATCCTGTGAAATCAAAGTGCGTATCAGTGAAATCACAGTGATGGTCCATTTCAGTGTGGTTATTTGGAGTCAAAGCAATGCCACTAGAAGACATTAAAAGTATGCAAACACTGGATTAAGTGGATTGAATTACCAGTACACACATTATTCCTGGCAAGGAATAACATTAATCCTACAAACATGTAAAGTGAAGCCAAAGACTTTTAATGACAAACATATTCAGAAGCAAAAAAACACACATATAAATGTGCTAGGGATTTGTTATTGCTTGAAGGTTTTTTCAGCAAATTGTTCACAACTAATGCTCTTCTACTCAGTTGCTCTCTTCTCCTCAGTTGAAGTCAATAATGAGTTTCACCAACATGGCCCCAGGGAAGTCCATTGTGATGATGCCAAAGCGCTTCTTCTCCCCATTGTGGGTGCTAAGGTAATCGTACAGGCGGGGATTGATACGCTTGGCCAGAGCATTGGGGTGCGCCAAGAAACTGCTGCCGCTGGAGAAGGTGAGAAACATACGGGCCCGGCTGCCCACCGCGGCCTTCTCCAGGTGGTTGTGGATGCTTTTCCACTTCTTATCCACATTCTCAAGCTGAAGGGATGGCACCTGGGAGCAGAAATGAGCATGAGTCCACTCACCGTGGATATATAACTAGATCTGTACGTGTGGCTTATCACGCCTTTTTATCCAACAAACGGCATTGTGTTCAACCTGCTTTTCTGTTGTCCAAAACATGAATCCATGTTATGGGATTGTGTCTATATTATTAAAAACATTCAGAGGTTGTGACATGTACATCCCTTTTCTCACAGACCTTCAGAAGTCATTTTGTGTTTGAACAATCCCTCTTATTTGCATGACATTGCAGTGCCATGCATATAGGAGAGATGAACACACTCTCTTACAGGATCCCTGGAGCAATATGGAAATAAATGGTACCACAGTCATGGTAATGAATGAATGAATCTTTCAACTTAAATAGCGTCTTTCTAAATACCCAAAGTAGCTTTACAATTTTAATACAGGTACAACGCTTACACACATACACCGGTGAGAAGTGGCAGCCAATCACACACAGCGTACTCTCTACCGGGATCCACAGCCCCCTGGGGGACTGAATGGGAGGAAGGGGAGAGAGGACAGACCCTAGTGACAGAGCACCATCCACCACTGGACATACAAGCACACACACATTCATGCACACACACTCACACAACTGCTTTTTTTATTGGACATGAAGAGACACAGACACACAATCGGAGAATTTGTCAGGGAATCAGGGAATGCCAATTTACCTAACCTCCATGTCTTTGGACTGTGGGAGGAAACCAGAGACCCCGGAGGAAACACACGCAGACACGGGGAGAACATGGAAACTCCACTCAGATAGGGACTTGAACCCAAGACCCCAGTGCTGAGAGGCAAATGTGCTAACCACTAAGCCACCGTTTTGAAACCTGAATACCATTACCTCTGATACCATAATTGCTGATCTGCTCTTACTTTCCAGTCATCAGCGATTTCCAGTGATTGGTATTGCATTCCCAGGTCTGGTCCGAAAAAATCTTGCAGTACTATCAGCTTGCCCCTTGCCTCTCCCATAGTTGGCATCAGCTGGTTGTGCCAGAGGAGATCCCAGTGAGTGTATTGTTGTACATAGTGCACTACTGCCCAATAGATATCTCTGGTCTCACTCAGCTCCTCCCGCAATCTCATCAACACCGTCTCTGTGGGATACTGCTTCAAGAAGGCCGCCACGTCCTCCAGGACATCCCCAAAATGGGCCCACTGGTAGGAGACCCCATGGTGAATGGTGAGGTTGCCTTCTACATGTCGCACACGCACATCTAGGAAACGAACACCAGCCCGGAGCTGTCGATCCAGGGACCAGGAGTTACACTGAGCCAAGGTACCACCATAGAGGGCCATTGTGTTGTGGGTGCCCGGCATTGTGACCTCGGAGAGGGGCCGCGTGTCGGGAATGTCAGCCATCCAGGAAGGGTAGAGGAACTCAGGAGTGGGGGTGTCATCATAGTCAGGTCGCTGGAGAGCACTTTGACCCAGATGGGCCACCCTGTCAGAAGCAGAAGTTTAGGGTCAAACAAAGTACAGGTGTCTGTGAGATACAGCACAAGATGTGTTTGCAGCGACGTTCATTGATTCTTTTAATGTTACATTAAGAGATGCAAAAACTCAGGGTTAGAGGTTGGGGGTGGAGGTGGTGTTGGAACTTAATTTTTTATTTGATTATGAACCAAATGTGATTAGATAATCTTTTTACTTGAACTCAATAATGCGATGTAGGCAAAATGCACAGTTAATCACGTTTGGTCCAATAAACGTCCACTTTTGACATGTGGCAAAACTTGAAAATAAATTTCTTTTTCTAGGCTTTAAAATTATACTACATTATTACTGTACTAAAGAACATACATAAGGTACACCTAAATGGCTTTTTGCCTTTTTTGTACATTTATTTGAAGATTTCATGTACCATGTATTTGTCACTGGTGTTACCTGACCTCATTTTGAAAAAAAGCTACTTTTATTAAATATTATTTCTCTTTTGATATTACATTGCTATTTAATAAATATTGTTATTATTATTATTATTATTATTATTATTATTATTATTATTATTATTATTAATAATAATAATAATAATAATAATAATAAATATTATTACTTCTGTTGCACATACAATCACAGTAAATGTACAATAATGATGAGGCTAATTATAAAGAGATAATAATATATATATATATTTTTTATGTTTGTTACAACTGTCATTGAATGACATTTCTTCAGTTTTGTAACTGTGTATTTACTTTAAAAATGGCAATGTTATTGAAAACAGTTAAGATGAAGTAAAGATTTTGTGTTGTAAATGTGAACTCTTGAGTAGAGAAAATTTGAACTAATTCCAAATCCCTACCATGACAAATTTGACATGTTTTTATGTGATGTTCCTGAAAGTGCACACGGTGACACCAGTGACATGATGAGACACCAGTAACATCCATAAGACTTCCATGGAGTCCTTAACACTAAGGCATTTTCTCTGAGAATTTACTTGCAAAATGTGTTATTTAAACTGGTGTTTTAATTTCAATCTGTAAACATATGTAAATACAATGAGCCTGTCTTAGAACTGTGTCACAAGCTCATCCTCTCGTAGTAGGACATCTTTTTTGACAGTGATTGTACTGTCGTGTCTCTTCACCTTGCTGAGTGATGTTCACCTTCTCATGGCACCACTGGTTCAGAGTCACCTCCCTATCTGAAGACTGGCTTAAGGGGTAGGCAGATGAATTACACTCTGAGCAATCACCATAAGCACATGCTTTGGAACTGTTGCAGACAGTGCCGTCAGACATTTCCTCTATGCAGTTTGAAATACCAAGCCTAAACAACTTGTCATGAACTGCATCTTACATTGACATGTTTCTGTGTCTCGGTCAGAAGGGGAAACAACCCAAAATGGTCATTGACACCAGAAAAAAGCATAGGAAATCTGCTGGTGCTCCGACACGTATTTCTTGTGGAGGTTGAACATTGAATCTGTCAGAAGCCTCCTCTGTTGCTTCTGAACCTTCTGAAGAGTTATGGTGCTCCTCCTCCCAGCTGTCAGTGTACTGACATCATCACGAAGAAAAAACGGATGGATTTCACTCTTTCTGTTGCCGATTTCCAGGGATGCTTTTTGTTTTCTTTAAGATTTAGGACTCACAAGTAATGTCTTTCCTTAGAGCTGTTTTGCACCTATTTTTGATCACTTGGTCACTTTTTCTGTCAACAACTGCGCCAAGCTTTGTTTGGACTTTGTATTCTTCAAACTTTTGTACTTGCATTTTAATGCACCCAAAACTGCCTTTCTGACTTTGATGTTAACTCGCTGACCACAAAGAATATTTTGGATGTGAAGCTCTGGGCTGTCCAGGCTGGCATTTTTCTGTCGAGTGCAATGCTTTTTATTCCTTTCATATTTTCTTTTCCAGCTGGAGATTTCAAGTTTCAGCTTTCTTATTTCCCTCCTTTTTTGTGCTTCTCTCCTGCCGTCACGGTACGGCGGCCCCCTACCGGTCGCCTTCGTCCACAGCGGCTGTTGTTGTTGTTGTTGTTGTGTTCGTCCCTCAGGTGGGCGGAGCCCGCAATCTGTCTCACCTGAGGGTCGTTTGTTTGTCTATATACAGTGAGTCCAAGAAGTATTTGATCCCTTGCTGATTTTCTTCGTTGGCCCACTAATAAAGACATGATCATTCTATACTTTTAATGGTAGATGTATCAGCAAGGGATCAAATACTTCTTGGACTCACTGTATGTCTTGTCATTGAACCAGTCGACCGCTGGTCATTATATCCTTATTTCGGATCAGGTCACGGGTTTTTGGTTTACGCACTTTCTCTATTAAACCTCCCATTTTCCCTGAGACTTGGCATGATCGCTTCTATTTTATTTCGCTCACCCTGCCTGTCACACCTGCGTACTCTCCTGCTGTGTTGTAGTTGTCTGTAAAAACTAAAATATGACATTTAGAAAACCTCTCTCTCTCTCATATGAATCTGGAAGTATAGAAAATGGTGTGTGTGTGTGTGTGTGGGGGGGGGGGGGGGGTTATTGGAGGTATTGTTTACTTTCCCCTGTTTTTGCTCTTTATATGTGTGTGTGTGTGTGTACGTCTTCTGTAGTTTTCAACTATATGGATAGTACAGTCTCCCTTTTGCAGTTCAATGTGTACCCTGGCCTATCGCCAGGTGTGGTGTGTCAGGTGTTGAGAGAGGGGTCAATGCTTCTGTGCTGTTCTGTCCATCTGTTCCGGTCCTAGATATTGCCCTGTACCTTTGCTGGTGAACTCTCCATTCCTTGTGTTGCACTCTCTTACTTCTTTCAGTAAGCTCACTTAGGGCGTACTCACACTAGGCACGGTTTGCTGGTTCCGTGCTGGGGCCCGGTTATCCCTCCCCACTCCCCCTCTGGCCTGCACTCACACTGGCTTCAGCAACCCGGCCCGAGCACGCTTACGTCATCACAACGCCGCTTTATTTGGAAAAAAAGCGCTCTCGCACAACACTATGGAGTTCACGATTCTCTTTTTATTGTATTTTTGGAGTGGTTTTGGGAGTGCAGAAACACGGTGCAAGCACAGATTTATCGATAATTTAACACGATTGTCTGTTAATCGCTTTGCCGCTATGACTGTTTAACGTGAGCATCGCATCACTGACGTCATGTTCGAGTTCCAGCGAAATGAACCAATCAGACGAGGCACCAAGCGGGCCCGGGCACGGATAGTGCTCACACTAGAAGCGAACCGCCTAGTGTGAGTACGCCCTTATTCTCTTCCTCTCTCCTGTTTCGATGTCTCTGACGTAGCTCTCTATACTTGTTTGGAGGTATTCCTGCCTGCGTTGAGGGTCAGTATCCCTACGCTCTCTGTACCTCCTCTGTGTTGAGGGTCAGCATCCCTACGCTCTCTGTACCTCCTCTGCTTCTCAGCTGCACTCAGCTTAGCCATAGCTGTTCAAAGCAGGATTTAACTTAAAATCTAAATATAATATAATATGCAAATCAACTTAAAAAAAGCTTTGAATAAAGACTATCACATCATAGTCACTGGAGTTACCCATCAGTTTTGTAACACCAGTGACGGTAACACCAGTGACAACTGTTATAACAAACCAATTTTACAAAATGCCTGCCACAGGCAATCAAACCACATGTTGACAGTCATGAACTACTCACTGAATTGTGTATAAATTAATCAATTTTTATTGAAGCCCTTAGTTTCCCAGCATGACAGCGAGGACAGGCATTTTTGGGCATACTTGGAAAAACACTAAAATTGTTGAAAAGAAAAACGGACTCATAAAAAGGTTCAAAAAGGTATAATTGTTCAAAAATAATGTTGTTTTGTCTTAAAATGTAAATAAATCCCTAAATTTGAGGGGTTTTAAAATGCAACATCCCTTTAAAGTCTAGGTACAGAAAAGTGGACATTTTTGTACAAAAAGAAGAGAAGGAGAAGGAAATGTTTCCATACAATATCTCAGAGTGTAAACACCTGGCCATGTAAGCCTCAGTCTATGCCAACTTGATGGAGACTGGGCAAAGTGTAATTTTTCCAACATTTATTGGTTAAATGAAAGTTGACGCCTGTGTATATGTTGGTGTTGTTTTCATTTCTCAAGCACAAATGTGGTACTTACCTACTGGTATATAATTGAACATAGACAGTACTGGTATTTTCATAAGTATTTTGTGAAAAAGTTGTGTCAGTTTACTCACCCGAGTAAAATCCCCACTAGCACAATATGCATTGTATCCTCAATGTAAACGGCTTTCCTGATACCACCGTACTGATCTTTATCCACTCACACAAACACTGTAAATGGTATTTGCATTTTTAATTAGTTGCTGATTAACTAAATTGCACAATATTACTTCTGAAAATAAACCTAAAAAACTTTTCTCTCCTTATCATATTCATTAAAGTACAAAGTGGTAACTTCATAAACTAAATAGCAAGAACCAAGCATAACTCTCAAAGCTTACTTTGACAATTACTTTGACAATTACTTTGATTTCAGTAGCAGAAAATGCAAGGCCTCTTACCACTGGGTCTCCTGAAACAGCAGCACTAAAAACCAAGCAGGTGGGCAACAGGGGACAAATACTAGTCCCCTGTTGTATTTGTACCTTTTCCCCCTATTTATTTAATTTTTTTCCTGAGAGACCACATGCTACAGTTCTGGTTAAAACTGGTTGGAGGCACCAATACTGGCTGAGCCCTTTTGTTTAAGGGGTCACTGGGTCTATTTAGAAAGTGAAGTTAAAAAACATAGTAACATCAACACCAGCAGAGAAAAATCTAGCCAAGTGGAACCCAGGGTCACCCCCCTGAATCAGGCAAAATTTGGTGCATCCACAGGAGTAAAGTATAGTTTAAGTTTAAATCTAACATCGGTTGCATATTTTACATGTGTTTATGATTCACAGCAACCTAATAAAAGACCAGATAGGGTGCAATTGCAATACAATCTGAATCTGAATATTACTTTGTATTAACTGCTGTTTTTTTATCCTGGGATTTTTTTGATTTGGTGGAACAGCAACCTTTAAAGGACTGAATTACTGTTATCAAATATTGTTCAGTTACCGGAACGGCACCGTGTGTGGTTCAAGGTTGCATTCCAGTAACTGTGAAGGAAAAAAGAACCATTTATTTGCTAATCTGTCATGAAGGATTATCATGGAGCAAAAAAAAAAACTGGGTAAAGGGGGGGGGGGGGGGGGGGGGGTGCACAAATCATGGTACATCATTTGAAAAAGAAGAGAAGGAGAAGGAAAAGTTTCCATACAAATATCTCAGAGTGTAAACACCTGGCCACGTAAGCCTCATTCTATGCCAACTTGATGGAGACTGGGCAAAGTGTAATTTTCCCAACATTTATTGGTTAAATGAAAGTTGACGCCTGTGTATATGTTGGTGTTGTTTTCATTTCTCAAGCACAAATGTATGAATAAGAAACACCTCATTTAATGGAACCTGTAGAAAGGTGTAGAGAAGGTGCCCAAAACAAATGACATGTTTATAGTTGCACCCTTTGCTGTTCCTAAAACATCAAATGGGATACATGTAGATTTCTATGTAATTGCACTTTATCTCTGGGAACACTTGCTAATTGTTGCACTCATACTGCATGTAGTCTTGTAGGTATTTCAGTCTTGCTAGGTATTGCTCTGTGTCTAATCTTATATTTTGTTGTCTTCTTTCTAGGTATCAGCACTGGCAACTGTTTACGGCAGTGCTTGAGCTCGAGTAGTTTGGACTTAAACCTGTTTATACTAGATAGAGATGCATATTCTGACTAAACACTTAGCACTTTTGTAAGTCGCTCTGGATAAGAGCGTCTGCTAAATGTCGTAAATGTAAATGTAAATGCAACAACATGCCCACAAGGAGGGGTCCAGAGCTGTAACCATGACATAGGTACACAGATTGACTGGTATCTTACAAGTTTGTAGCGAGGTGGATTCAAAATGTATATTTGTTTACTCTGTAGCATGTCAAATCATAACCTTTGTAAACATTGACAGAAACAAATATTTGGTTATTTTGTATGGCTCTTAATGGCTCTTAAATGCATTACAATTTGTGCTGGCACAGGATAAAGAATGTAGTTCTTATCAGACTGTGGTGTCCAGCTGATTCAGGAGATCCTTTGTCCCGAGAGCCATCAAGACTCTTCAACTGTTCCCAGTAGAACTGGAAGAGGGAGGGGAACAGAAGACGAACGAGTCCCTTATGTTTTAAGCAGTTTTTTGTAATCACACTACCATGTATCTGCACTCCTGGACATTATTGCCATTTTACTGTACATGTATAGTTTTATATTTAATATACTGTATATATCCAGTCATGCCCGAAAGTATTCATACCCCTGGCAAATTTTGACTTAAATTTACTTTTATTTAACCAGAAATTATATTTTTGACTGGAAATGACACAGGCATCTCCCAGGAGATAATATGATGATCAATAAAGTATATCTATCATACAATATAATTTTTTTGTTTTTGTATTTCCTTTTCCTTTATTGTTATTATTCCTTATCCTTTATTTATTGAACCAACCAGACATTTTATCAGCTCTTAAATTTAATTAAAGTGAAAACATGGCATGGTTTTCCTTTCGCTCTAATTTATTTGGCTTAATTGAGCTTCCATTTGCTTTACCAGTGTGCAGTGGTGTTAATAAATGAGGCACTATGTAGAGTCCATCAAGCATTAAAAACAGCAAAGCCTAACACCCAGTACTCAATTTTCCCAGACTACATTATGAAGAAGGAAGCTTCTTCCATATAACACTCACATTTTATTCCTCTTCCTCCACTTTCCAGGGGAGGAAATAAAGGCTGGGTAATGGTATCCATTTTTGAGTGGTGACTTTTAAGAGGTGTTTTGAGAGTTGATTCTTGTGGTTCACATGGTAGTGTAGGTAAAACAAGGTACTATGAATCCCAAGGTCATACATTTGAGTCCTTTGAGTCCATTCTGATAACACATGTTGTCATTCTGATAACACATAATTCTGATAAACACATGTTGTAATTCTCATAAACACGTTGTTTGGTGTAGATATTGTCTGTTCCTCATGTTGACTCTTGATTATGAACCTGTAAGTTTTTATTCTTTTAATTGATGAAAATGGACTGCAGTATTTTAAAACCACATTTAAAAGAGTTCTCACTATATTCATTGTGTGTCTTTCGCTTACTTGGGCATATTCTATTCAATTCTATTTTAATGGGTAAATAAAATTTGAGAAATTATACATTTAGAATAGAATAGAATAATTTAAGTGGGACATTAAGTTCCCCCAGGGCCAAGGTGTAAAGCACAGAGATCCCAAAGTGGCCACTGCATCAGAGATGCACCCCTGTTCACAGATTGGGGAGAGAAACATAAAGAGAAAAACATTAGGAGGAGACAAAAAATATGACCACAGAGGGGCAGTCATGGTCTGGTGGTTAGGGAACTGGTCTTGTGACTGGAGGGTTGTGGGTTTGATTCCCAGGCCTGAGGCCATGACTGAGGTGCCCTTGAGTAAGGCATCTAACCCCAACTGCTCCCTGGGTGCCGGGTTAGGGCTGCTGACCGCTCTGGACACGTGTGCACCACAGCCCCCTAGTAATCACTACTGTGTGTTTGTGTTAACTGCACAGATGGGTAAATTAAGAGGTGAAATTTTGATTGAGGTGAAAATCACAATAGGCACATTTCATTTCAAATTTCCTCAACATCTTCCAGGGAGAACCGGATGTTGGTTCTCCCGCACCATGACTGCTTGTGGAAAAAATAGTGTCAATTGCGTTGAGAGACCACCCAATCAAATCCATTTTCTTTGTCAAATTCGAAGAGCAGCGTCAGGGTACTAAGACAAGACAGAGAAGCTGAGCAAAAACCAGGGAAGGCAAGAGATAAGTTCTTCTAAAAGCCAGAAGAAAAAAACCCAATATTTTTGAAATTGCATCTCATCAGTTGCCTATCCCACTCCTTTTATCTAATGGGTTTCTCAACCCATTCCATAGAGGACACTCTATGGCCACACCTCTTCTGGGATTCAGTATTCTTAATGGCTTGTTTCAGATTTGCAAGAAGCTGGGAAAGAGGAATAAGTCATGGGTCATGAGGATTGGGTTGACAAACACTGAATCTAAAGCAATTAAAGCTGCAAGAGGTCCTGAGCTTTGGATTAATTAAATTGTCTTTTTCCAAAGATGGAGCAACACAAGTAGTAATCAGGACAATAAATAAATCTACAATTGTTTAAATGCAATAATAATCAAGTACTTAGTTAGAAGGCAGTATGGTTTTGTACCACTGTAATGGAAAATATGCTATTGCATAATATATGGAAATTTGTAAGCTTCATAGATTATATAAAATAGGATGGGGTAAATGTAATTTTGCCTCCAGGTGCACCATAAGAGCCTGTCTGGCCCTTGCCCCACTGCCACCGAATGGTCTTGGTCTGTCGTTAGTCTCACCTGTGCCTTGTCTCGTGAGCACTGGGGAATGTATTCATCACCTATTTAATGGGCGTTCGCACAATGTCTCATGCTTGTCTTTGTCTTAAGTTCATGCCTGCGTGAGTTGACTGTTTTTGTGTTGCACTATCGTGCTGGACTTCACCAGTGTCTCTATTAAAAGTGTATGTTCACCACGTTACTCGTCGTTGTGCCTGCCTCCTCCTCCACACGTTACAACCTATATTTTTTGTAATGTAACATACTTGCACATTGTGTTAGAGTTAGAGTATATGTGCAATTTACAGATATAACAGTGGTAATAGAACCACTGTTGCAATACTTTTACACACACACACCACCCAGTAATAAATACACTAATGACAAAACGCGCTAATGACATGCATACCGATACTCCCGCTAAATACATGCTAACCGATACTCCCGCATTTTCATATCTTTATATCTGATGGATGAAAATAAGTATGGATGGATGGATAGTCAGTCAGTCTTTGGGTTAAAATTTAGAAGTTATTTGTTTTATACTATTCAAGTGTAATCTAAAATTAAGTAAAAAACAAAATCTATCAGTACAAATTATATATTGTCGCGTTTCACTTTTCACTGGCACCTTGCGGTCAGCATTAGCCAGTTGCTGTGGAAACAAGCCGGCTCACCGAATCGCTATTTCGGGCTGCTCGTCCGCCGGCAGCGCTACGGTTCTCTCTGGTCGTGCAGCGTAGGTGTGTGTGGGAATAACAGCACGCGACAAGGTAGGCTTCAATTTAACTGCTTTAGTTAACAATGTTGACATTCAACGCTCAAGACTGCCTAGCTCCAGCACCTGAACTACTACTGGGTTCGATGCTAGGGCCGTACGGCGAGTCTCTCTTACAACTAACTACATCTGTTTGAGGATGGGGAATCTATATTAACAAGAGCTGCACTCTGATTGGCTAGTCTAACATCCTTCTCATTTCACCATTACAATATATTCTATCCGTATCTAGACAGAATCAAATATAGTCATTGTACATGTAATTTCTGCGATTCAGCTGTATATATATATATATAAATTTGCACTGCTACATAGACAGGAAATGCCACAAAAAGTCTCAGAAATATCATAAAAATTATATATATATTCTATCTGTATTTAGATAATTAGAGAAAATCAAATGTAGTCATTGTATAAGTTATTTATTTGATTCTGCTGTTATGAAACAACACTACTTAAATACAAATTCTAGCCATAACAATTTTGTTTTTTTTACCTAATTCCAGATTGTACTTGGATAGTATAAAACAAGTAAATTTAATTTTAACCAAGAGACTGAGTGACTATCCATTCATCCATACATCTATTCATCCATCAGATATGGAAACGCGGGAGTATCGCTTAGCATGTGATTAGTGGGTATCGATGTGCATGTCATTAGCGCTTTTGCATCAGCCGATGTGAATGTCCACAAATTTACACCTGTTGAAGATGGGTGGGGTGTGGTCTTCTCCAAGCTGGGATAAAAACGGACAGACAAACACAGGTGAATCATTTCATTCTTTTTCCTATTCTGCGAGGAAGACACTGACACTACGATAGCTCACAAGAGGATTTACACTCCTTTGCAAGCTTTGGCTCTTCTGAATGCAATGGATGACTTTGATTCCGATGGAGGAGAGGAACTTTCTTTTAGTGCTGAAGACTCAGATCTGTGACTTTCAATTGGGGCAGATACAAGTGGACAATCGGATGAAGTGTGGATATCATGGACCAGAAGGTGCATGGGTATATGGTCCGCACAGGAACACGCAGGTAGCCAGTTGCAGTGTTCTACAACATGTTAGACTTGGCAGCGATGAACGCACATGTTTTGTATACGACATGCACAAGGTCCACGGAGAGCAGAAGAGACTTTTTACATGCTCTTGCTGAGGGACTTCGGCGTCAATTCTTACAGGAAAAGACAATGGCGAAAAAGCAACAACCTCCACCTGCTCCTGGAAAGAAGGCGCAGTGTCAGCAGTGTCTGTTTGCAACAGAAATCACAGCTCGGAGCGGTGTGCTGTGTGCACCAAGTACACCTGCTGAAAATGTAGAAAGGACGGGCCATGGATATGTAGCAACTGTTAGCTTGCGGGATGCTCATATTGCACTGGACTGTATTTCAAATGAGAATTCTAATTTTCTAATTAAGTCAAGTCAAATTTATTTGTATAGTGGTTTTCACAACACATGTTGTCACAAAACAACTTTACAATCGTATGGGTCCAGATCCCTAATGAGCAAGCCAAAGGCGACAGTGGCGAGGAAAAACTCACTATGGTGGTGGGGATTAGGAAGAAACCTCGGGAGGACCAAGACTCAAAAGGGAACACATCCTCCATTGGGCGGTCCGTTAGCACAAGTCCGTGGGACGGTTCTACAAATAAGGTTAGGTCCTTGTTCCCCGGCCAAGTAGTCACAGTCCCTTTGGTGTAGATGGTGATCCTCAGATAGGAGTTAGCATCAGCACGTCCTCAAATGGCACATCTAACCACGGCATCAGTACATCCATCAGCAAGCCAGACTATCTCCCAGGTGCTTGTAGGTGCCTCCTGAGCCCCACACTTTACAAGGGAAATATTAGCTGAAGACCTGATTAAATAGGTGAGTCCTGCGTCTAGATTTAAAGATTGGAACTGTGTCAGAATCTCAGATTGGAGTTTCCAGGGGCTTTAAAGGAGAAAGCTCTGCCTCCGGCTGTAGTCTGTGATAGAAATGCAGAATCTGCTCTTGCAGAGAAGTATTTTTAAGAACATAGCATGCGACTGAAAGAGGAAGTATGAGGTCATCCTTTGGGTCAAGGAGACTAGACAGATGGCGCTAGACAGATGGCGCATTTCCACACAGGCCTGCTTGGCGCGGTACGGTTCGATACGGATCAATTCGCAACAAAGCGGTACGGTCGCGTTGTATTTCCATTACAATGGGATACCACCACAATGTGGGTGGAGTCGCTGTTGGCGCGCAGGTTGTAGTGTCGTGACATCATTTGTATGCGTCCACAACACCGTACAACAATGGACGGAGGAGTCGATAGCGGAGGAGTCGCTCTCCTGTGACGCATCCTGTGACGACACTCCCTGGCCTATCAGTGTCATGCTGTTCTTCCACGTCACAGAAGTTTTCCGCTTTGGAATGGTTAGAACCTCGAGCGAGTAGGTACGAAAAAAGTAAACCAGTGAGGTTTACGAATTGTTAAGGCAAGTGTGAATTGTTTTAGACGCCTGTTGTGCTGCAGGTCACCCAGACGCCATAGTGTATATCCACACTTGGTGGATCAAACTAGGGAAGAGAGCAGGGCGGCCGATACTAAGACAGGATAGTCTAGTATCTAAAATCTCAGTTGCAGTGAGGATGGCTGAGTGCTTATGAAAAATGAAAAATGAAATGTGCCATATTTTGTCAATTGTGATTTTTACACCTCAATCAAAATTTGTCCTCCGCTTTTAACCCATCTGTGCAGTTAGAACACACACACACACACACACACACACACACTCACTAGTGATTACTAGGGGGCTGTGGATCACACGTGCCCAGAGCGGTGGGCAGCCCTATCCTGGCGCCCGGGGAGCAGTTGGGGTTAGGTGCCTTGCTCAAGGGCACCTCAGTCATGGCCTGTCTGGGATTCGAACCCACGACCCTCCGGTCACAAGACCAGTTCCCTAACCGCCAGGCCATGACTGCCCCGGTGACAACCATTAATAGCCCAAGGGAATAACTAGACAAGGGTCGTTATTAGGGAAAATTAGTGGAGTACGTGGAAAAGTAGGCGCCCAGTGTAGGAGTTCGTGGCGGGTGCAGCACGAAACCAGGCCTAAATTTAATCCTAAATTGTACATAAGGTCTCTCGGTAAGAACTGAAAAAATGGGGAACAGAAACACAAAACAAAGTAAAGGGAAGCTTGAGGATGTTGTAATCAAATACACACCAACAACACGGGCAACACGGTGGCTTGGTGGTTAGCACGCTTGCCTCTCAGCACTGGGGTCTTGGGTTCTAGTCCCTATCTGAGTGGAGTTTCCATGTTCTCCCTGTGTTTGCGTGGGTTTCCTCCGGGATCTCCGGTTTCCTCCCACAGTCCAAAAACATGGAGGTTAGGTAAATTGGCAGTCAACAAATAATTCTCCCTGAGTGTGTGTCTTTGTCTCTATGTTCAATAAAAAAAAGTAGCGTCTGTGTCTGTGTGCGTGCGTGCGTGTGTGTGCTTGTATGCCCAGTGGTGGATGGTGCTTTGCCACTAGGGTCTGTCCTCTCTCCCCTTCCTGCACCCCATGCAGTCCCCCAGGGGGCTGTGGCTTCCGGTAGAGAGTACGCTGTGCGCAATTGGCTGCCGCTTCTCGCCGGTGTGTGTGTGATTGTCTGTGACTTGTACCTGTGTTAAATTGTAAAGTGCCATGGGAATCTGGAAAGGTGCTATATAAATCGAACATTCATTCATTCATTCACCCAATGTTAATTTTATGATTTCGAATTATGGCTCAGAAAGTGTTGGGCAGTTTTCAAAATGGGTTTCGGATTTTGGTTTTCCAGCCAAGAGGTCATTTAGCCTAGAACAATTAAGAATGCTAAGGGATAAACTGGCTGGAGGGGAAAAACAAGTAGACAGGAAAGGTAGATGTAGGTTTTGGGCTGATTGGAAGGCAGTTGGAATGTGGCAGGAAGAGGCAAGTAAGAGAATCAGGCAGGCAGGTCTGTCTCAACCATCTCAGTGCTTGAAGTTGCAGGCTGATCCCGACCTGGACGCTGCGCCCCCAAGACCCCGTGCCAACCCAACACCGCAGAGGGAACCACCACCAGCACCACGAGAAGAGTGACAGGTCCAGGCACAGCAACCAACCCCTCAAGAAGAACAGCAGGGGCAAAAAACCTGAAGTAAAAGTTGAACAAGGCATGGCAGCGCAAACATCAACCCCGGCGATGACATCAGCATCACCGGTAGCACCCATCCAACTGTTGGTACCAGCAACAGCAGCAGCACCAATCCAGCTGCTGGCATCGTCATCACTGGCAGCACTAATCCAGCTGATGACACTACCTACAACAACAGCGCCGCCGACCCAGCTGATTTCACCATCAGCATCAACAGAACCAACCCAGCTGCTGATGCTACCATCAACATCAGCAGCACCTGCCCAGCTGCTGGCGCTACCATCGACATCAGCAGCCCCAAGCCAGCTGATGCTACCATCATCACCAGCGGCACCACCCCAGCTGCTGGCTATACCACCAGCACCAGCAGCAGACCCGACCACAGCTGTGAGATTTCACCTCCCCTCACTGACTTTCAAGTTTCCCTCACCTCCAGATTCGGAGACACTCAGAGAACTACGAGGATTACAGCGAGGACAACACAAAGAGTGAGCAGGAAGCAGGAGAAGAGCAAGGCCGCGAACTCACGCGGATGGGGGGCAAGTTTCGTAATACAGGCCTCATCAGAAAGAAAAAACAGGAAAGAGAGATGAGAGGTCCGTCTGATGCCGATGGTGGAGGTGGCGAGCCATGACGAACTCTTGTTGGTCCACCCCCCATGGAAGTTATGCGACAAATGGACAATCCTAGAGACGTGGACGTGGAGAAGTTCGCCATGCAAGTCCACCAGTTATGCCAAGAGTTTCAATCAATCAATCAAATTTTATTTATATAGCGCTTTTTACAACAGTTGTTGTCACAAAGCAGCTTTACAAGTGCCGGGTCCTAGCCCCCAGTGAGCAAGCCAAAGGCGACAGTGGCAAGGAAAAACTCCCTAGTTTTTTTGCATGAGGAAGAAACCTTGAGAGGAACCAAGACTCAGGGGGGGAACCCATCCTCCTCTGGTCGACACCGGTCACCATGACAACAACAACAATTTATACAGAAAGAAGAGAAAGAAAGTGAAAAAGATGTATTAATGTCCATCATGGTGTAGGCATCCGGTTTGGCAAGAGGTGGCTGGCCCAGGATGGATCGCTGGTCTCCTCATCTCATTATTCCTCAAGCAGGTGGGCAGCCATGTGGAGAAATGAAACAGGGAAAATTAGCGCTGCATGGGGACATATACAGGACAGGTGAAATTATAAACATTTCTGGAGTGTGGCAGCAACTCCGGCATTAAGTTAAAATATTACAGCCTAGCTAAAAAAAAGGCAGAACCAGAAGGTAACATAGGCTTGGGGGCATCCTGAGACAATGGCATCTGTCCACTGCACTGTCAACAAACTTGAGTGACCTCGAGCAGTAACAGGATGACAGCACCAGCACCCCAGTCTACCGTAAAACCCTTTGCCTGTGAACCCCTGGATCTGTACCTTTATCTAAGGGGGGATATTAATTATCAAACGCTAAACTAAATAAGTGGGTTTTCAACCTAGACTTAAAGATTGTTACTGTGTCAGAGTCCCGGACGCATTTAGGAAGATCATTCCAAAGCTGGGGGGCCTTACAAGAAAAGGCTCTTCCCCCTGCTGTTACCTTGTTAATTTTTGGAACTAATAAAAGACCAGCACCCTGTGATCTTAGTGGACGTGGGGGTTCATAATAGGAAATAAGTTCCTGAAGGTATTCAGGAGCAAGCCAGTGCAATGCTTTATAAGTTAATAAAAGAATTTAAAAGTCAATACGGAATTTAACTGGGAGCCAATGCAGGGCTGATAGGACTGGACTGGTATGCTGAAATTTTCTAGTTCTGGTCAGAACCCTGGCTGTGGCATTTTGAACTATTTGAAGTTTATTTAGATTCCTATTTGAACATCCTGACAGTAGTGAATTGCAGTAGTCTAATCTAGAGCTAACAAAGGCGTGCACCAATTTTTCTGCATCATCCTGTGATAATGCATTTCTTAATTTGGCAATGTTGCGGAGATGTAGAAAAGCTATCCTAGTAGTATTATCTATGTATTTATCAAATGATAGGTCAGAGTCGAGTATGACGCCTAGGTTTTTGGCTACTGTGCCAGGTGTAATGGGATAGTCTGCAAGATTAAGCATTAAATTTGGAATTTTCTGTTTTGAGGCCTTAGGGCCCACAAGGAGAACTTCTGTTTTGTCCTCATTTAGTTGGAGGAAGTTTAGAGACATCCAGCATTTAATATCTCTTACACAGGCCTCAATTTTTCCTAAACTGAGTTTGTCATCAGGTTTGGCTGATATGTAAAGTTGAGTGTCATCTGCATAGCAGTGAAAATTTACACCATGTTTGTTTATAACTGTGCCCAATGGTAGCATATATAATGTAAATAATAGTGGTCCTAAGATGGAGCCTTGCGGGACCCCATATTTAACTATTGTACGTTTGGATGGAATATTATTGAGCTCTACAAACTGATAGTGATTTGTTAAGTAAGAATAAAACCATGAAAGGTCTGTGCCTGAGACTCCAACCCAGCATTCTAACCTTTCTAGCAAGATCCTATGATCAATTGTGTCGAATGCTGCACTAAGATCAAGAAGCACTAACAGTGATACATAGCCTTGATCTGAAGCAAGGAGGAGATCATTTGTTACTTTAACTAATGCTGTTTCAGTACTGTGATGGGGCCTAAAACCAGATTGGAACTTTTCAAATATGTTATTCCTATGCAGATATAGGCATAATTGCTGGACAACAGCTTTTTCTATGATCTTAGATATAAATGATGTGTTTGAAATGGGTCTATAATTAGATAGCACAGTCGGATCAAGATTTGGTTTCTTGATCAGAGGTTTAATAATTGCTCATTTACATGATTTGGGCATGTGACCTATTGTAATGAAAGAGTTAACTGTAGTTAGAAGAGGTTCAGTTACAGCTGGTAATACCTCTTTTAATAACTTTGAGGGAACTGAGTCTAGTGTGCAGGTAGTACAATTTAGGGAAGAAATTATTTTCTCTAATTCTGATTGTGGGAGTGGATGAAAAGCATCAAGTTTTTCTCCCGGTATGTAATTTAAATCAATATCAACCAAACCAGATGACATACCAGTTGTATTGCTAATAAAGGGTTTTATATTTTATCTAATATTCTCTATTTTATTATCAAAGAAATCTATAAATACATTACTAGTGAGGTTTACTGGAATCTGAGGTTCTGTGCCTGCTTGATTTTTTGTAAGTTTAGAAATAGTATTAAAAAGAAATCTAGGGTTGTTTTTATTTTTCTCTATCAGTGAGGCTAAGTATGCTGAGCGTGCTTTAGTGAGAGTCTGTTTGTACTCAATAATGCTATCCTTCCAGGCACAGTGGAATACTTCCAATTTAGTGGATCGCCATTTCCGCTCTAATTTACGTGCTATTTGTTTTAAGTTTCTAGTTTTGTCAGTGTACCACGGGGCAAGCTTTTTGGATCTAGCTTTTTTATATTTTAGTGGAGCTACTATATCTAGAGCTGATCTGCAGGTATTCTCTAAGCAGTCGGTTAGACTATCTAACTCTTCTGGATCGGATGGCGAGTGGGCTAAAGCAGTTAAGTCAGGGAGGGTTTCAAAAAACTGTTGCTGTTGATGAAATTATCGAGCGCTTTAAACACTGCCGAGGAGACGGGCGGGTATTTATGTTAAGATGAATCTCAAATTGAACTAAATAGTGATCGGAGATTGCTACGGTTTGCGGAAGTATATTTATATTATCTACGTCAATACCCAGCATTAAGATTAGATCTAGGGTATGATTTCGATAATGTGTAGGTCCTACTACGTTTTGTTTATGTCACGTTGAGGACCCCGGCCCCTCCCTTTTGGGCGTGTGTTTACGTAGTCTACGTGCATCGTCTGCGTCTGTGGATATTCCGTGGTGATAGCTATGTCATGTGATAATCCGTCTCACCTGTGAATCGTCTCGTAATCACATGGGGTTAATGTGGTTTGTCTATTTAATGTGCGCTCGCACAGTGTCCTGTGCTCATCGTTGTCTAGAGTCTACACGTTTCTGTGTAAAGTGTCAGATGTTCCTCGTGCGCTATTGCGCAATCTATGTGTAATACATTAAAAGTGACGTCTCTGCAAGGATTCTGTGTCTCGTCCTTCGCTCCACCCCGATCGTCACAGAACGACGAGCCGTTTGAGACACCTAGTAAGCATGCCGGGCTACACCACCCGGCCGAAGAAGGGTCAACGCCACAGCAAGCGGCATCACCGGGCTGCTTCCTCACCCCTGCGCCGCGAAGTCACGCCGACACAGGAAGAATTGGAGCAGGACCCGGTGGGTGCAGCCCAGCTGTCTGCGGCGCGGACGTGCACAAGCCCCGAGATGGCGGAGATGTTCCGCGAGGGTGCGGTAAGGATTTGGAGGCATAGACATTCCTCTCCTTCCCGCGCCCTCTCGCCTCCGAGGGCAAGCGCGTTCGAGATCAGCGCCACGGACTCCACCCCGGAGACAGAATTCGGGGAGGACTCCGAAGAGGAGGAAGAAGAGGAATACCCTCCGTCCGTTTACTCTGCTCCCACGGTGGACTATGTTGGGGAGGGGGAGGAAGAAGAGGAATACCCTCCGTCCATATACTCCGCTCCTACCATTGACTATGGTGGGGAAGGGGAGGAGGAGGAGTACCCTCCGTCTACGACGAAACCACCGTAGACTACGGTGAGGAGGAGGAGGAGCCGGAATCGGAGGAGGAGGACTACCTTCCCCCGCCTGTGGGTCTCTCTCCCGCGGTACAGGAGTTTGACAGGTCCACTGTGGACTACGGTGCGGAGGACTATTCCCCGTCAGTGGTTTCAGGGGTGTACGATAGTGACCCCTACACGGAGGATGAGGAGGAGAGCCTTCCCTCCTCTGCGGGAACTGTCAAAGGGAGGAGCACTCCTGGGGAGACCGCGTCCTCCGGACCTTCCAGGGCCAGCCCCATGGACTATTCCCGGGGTGAGAGCCCGGCTCAGTCCATGGAAGGGGTTCTGGAGGGCGAGGAGGAGCCGATGGACTATGGGGAGGAGCTCCCTCGCGCTGCGCCTGGCAGGCCCGCCAGCTACGCTGCCTCGGACACGCCGCGCGGCATCCGGCGCGTCCGCCCGCCACGCTGCGCCTGGTGGGGGGTTTGCGGCAGGGGCAGGAAGGGGACTGCCCAACGCAGCGCCAGCAGCACCAGATCTATCTCCCCTACTCGCTCTCCTCCTGGCGCGCAGCCTGGCGCCCATTTCGTGTGTGTGCGTTCCCGTGTTTGTCAGTCTTCCCCTTTGTGTACCAAACCCGTTTTTCCCTCTTGTGCCACTGTGTGTGAACGTGCCTGTGTGTGTGTTTGTGAATGTGCCGTTTAATGTGTTTAACGTCTTTTCCCCCGTCTTCCCAGGGAGGGTGTGCTAGGCGATTCGTGATGGACGCTCCGCCAAGGGCAGTCACCTCCCAGACGCAGGACTGAGCGCGTCGGATCCGCCCATCGTCGTGGGTTCGGGGCACTCGGTCCTGTTGGCACCCCGGGACGGGTAGTGCCCTTGGAGGGGGCGTCTGTCACGTTGAGGACCCCGGCCCCTCCCTTTTGGGCGTGTGTTTACGTAGTCTACGTGCATCGTCTGCGTCTGTGGATATTCCGTGGTGATAGCTATGTCATGTGATAATCCGTCTCACCTGTGAATCGTCTCGTAATCACATGGGGTTAATGTGGTTTGTCTATTTAATGTGCGCTCGCGCAGTGTCCTGTGCTCGTCGTTGTCTAGAGTCTACACGTTTCTGTGTAAAGTGTCAGATGTTCCTCGTGCGCTATTGCGCAAT